>NC_134846.1:11192988-11498237 GCF_965363235.1 Mytilus galloprovincialis
TAACTGTTCTAATTGAAATATTTACGGGTAAAATCATCATTTTTAATTTGGAACAAACAATGTAAAATTTCTGCAAACCTGCATATTTTATTGACATCACAAGTACACTCCACAGAACAAATTGTAATCATCAGTCAGTGACTGTGTATTACAAATGAATTTATGGTCAATGCAATTTGACTGCCCAAGTAGAATAGTTGCAGTATATAAATGAATAGTGTAAGATTCTTGCTTAACAGTTGAGTCATGCAGATTAAAATGATATGTAAAAGTTGACATGAAATATGAACAACAAATTGTATGATATCACCAATTCATAATATATGTCAAGAAATATTACGCTACTACATTAAAAATAACTTTAAAATGTTTTTAAAAATCTATAATAATTTAAGTTAAAAGTCTTGACATATTGACTTTATCCAGATTTTATACTATCTTTGATCATCTTTTGATTATAACAATGGAATAATGTACTATTTTTTCTACACTATTCTCAAATGCAGACCTGTTAAAAACTACATACACACAAATTTATGAAAACAAATGCCATGTTTAGTAATGGAAAACCCTTAAAATTATGCTCATTAGAAAAACAAATTTTTGGTGTTCACAAATTTGGTAATCAGTAATTGGTAATCAGTAATTAAAATGGTAAGTAAAAATTGAAATTTCTAAAAATTGTAACTTCAATTATACCTTATTGGATACAACATGTGGATTGATAGAACAAATGAATGAACAGACGAACAAAGAGACAGAAACATCACATTATACACTGAGTCTCAATTAACAAATAGTATCACAATAAGTTATTAAAATAGAGAGATATGTATACACACTTAAGAATTGAATGCTTCTTTTTGTATTTTAATTGGGGTGTTAAAGCGATGACCGATGTACATTTTGTATGAAGCGCGGAAGCGCTTAATTCTTAAAATGTGCACACGGTCAACGCTTTTACAAACATATGAAGTTACAAAAAGAAGCAGTCAATACTTATAATTACATTGTTTAGCTAGGATCATGAAAACACGATTTTTATCAAATATTTACTTAATTCACCTGTGCACTTAATTGTGGGACCACGTGTTATCATGAATGACAGTTTTATTGTGTAATGCAATTGCTTAAGGAATAGCACGTGATGTACAGTTAGCCAATCAGAATAACGTATTATAATGGAACATAGATCTAATGTAATTATTCATCCATGTTACATGAAAAGCACCATCTGGAACAATTTTACATATCATGGAATATTACAATATTTATTTGAGCACTGAATTGTATCTTTTCTTTTTTTCTTAAAATCATCACACAGAGCAAACAAATGGCAACAAGTTAACACTACAGCACCAGTCTTTTGTCAAATAACAAGAGAGGATGCTCTTATCTTATCTATCTGATCATCATCGTCATGATCACCAGCATGCTCGTCCAACTGCCTTTTAGCAAATTCAATAAACACCTAAAAGAAAAAAGTCAATAAGTCTAAATACAATATGATATAATATAAATTTATATTATTTTTTTCTGTTGAATTAATAGGAGAAAAAAAGTAATATCGAAATAAAAAAAGAACTAAATTACAGAAATCGGTTAAATATTACAATTGTTTAGTTTAAGAACAATTTATTAAAAAAAATAATAAAAACTATAGGTCACAGATGAGTTAAATAGATATTTCAAATTTTTAGAGGCCAAAACAAATCTTATGTTTGGTTGATTTTTGTACCATATTGTAAAGTAACAGCTTATAGTGTAATAAATAAAATTTGTGATGAAAAATAAATGTTAAAATTTTAGCTGAAATTTGTGAACCCTCGAGACTCCTTAATACTGGTCATTTCCTCCCTCCTTTATAAAAACAAATACATTTCCCAGAACAATTAAATGACTTCTGTCTAAAACAGGCATATAAAATTTGGAGGTCCAAGGTTCTATCCTCCAACTTTCAATGTCTTTTATAAAGGAAGAATATATCTAAGACAAACTGAAGGGCACTGTATGATACATGTAAACTAATACATAAGATATATATATATAAGGCTTTTACCTGTTCCAACGTGGACTGACTGAAACTGTACTCTTCCATTCCATGGTGACGCTTACCTGAAATATAAATGGTCATTGATAAAAAGAAAACAGCCTAATCGTCTTCAAATTATCAAATAGATCTGTGGTGCATACCTATATTGTTTTTATTAAATCATTATATTGGATATTTATATCAAATTGGAAAGAGATAAAACAAGAAGTCTTCAATGTCCACAAACATTTTACATGCTCTTTCTGTGTCAGATGCACTTTATTGCTATTTGTTTGCCATTACTGATTTCTAAGACATCCCCTAAAAACTTAATATCATAAGAGAAAAGCCACAATAAAAGATCACAAATTTAATTTAAAATTCTGCTAGCTGTAATGTTGAAAAAGCCTGATGATGTCTGATTATTTAAGAAAAGCATAAAATCAATTTTACATTTCATAAGGGTATATATTTTGGTGGGGAAAAAATATTACAGGATTAATATTTTAATATTTTTTCCGAGGGCTTTTATGATATGTTTGTGAGTGACTTGGTCCAGTTTATGCACCAATAAATTCCTTTGTAAAGGTCTTTAATCCTTATTATTCTTTAAAATTGGAGATAGGAAATATATTTTATCACACTCGTTACCTCTATCACATGAAAATTGGATATTTATGTCATTGAATAGGCTTGGCGCAAAGTCATAAACTTATCGCAAAAAATTTTGTATTGGCCGATCATAACAAAACAAACAAAATAAAATACAGTCAATCTTCAAAAAGGCAGGGCGCCCTGGAAACTGCAAAAAGGGCTCAGGGCGGCACTTTGGAAAGGGTGAGCAGACCGCACTGTGAAAACGGCCTAACACTAATTATCATGTTTATAAGAGAACATTTTAACATGATCTACTGATCAATACAGAAATAGTATCTTAACCAAAGTTTAAGAACAGACTCATTATTACTGAATTAGTATATATATTTGTTTAGGGGCCAGCTGAAGGACACCTCTGGGTGCGGGAATTTCTTGCTGCATTGATGACCTGTTGGTGACCTTCTGCTGTTGTCTGCTCTGTGGTGGGGTTGTTGTCTCTTTGACACATTCCTAATTTCCTTTCTCAATTTTATATATGTAATACTTCAAATGATTGTTCAACATTTGATCAGACAAAAATGAAATGCTTGTTTAATAATTTACAATATGGTCCGACAAACTGCACTCATTCATCTGAATGAACGATAAATCAACACTTAAGGAAGTTCACTTGTCATGTTTTGGGATTTTTGTCAGATTTTCGGAATCCTCTGCTTTTATCCATTTGCATGCCTTAAAATTTTTTACCCATTGACCCCATTTTTCTTTTTATATATTTTTACATGTTTTACATAAGCCATCTGTAAAAGTCTTATAAAATTTTAATTATTTTTAATAGTTTTTGAGAACTTAAACTTGTCAATGATAAAGCTACGAAGTCAAGAGAGAATATTTTACTGCCACAATTTCAATGGCTAATTTCTCGAAAACAAGCACATTGACCTATATATTTATGCTGCTCTTTTGATTCTTTTATTAATCCAATATCAATATAAACTAGTGTTTTGAAAAGTTAATTAAAGAGAATCGAACTCCCTTAATTACACTCTACATATCACTTTCATAAATTGGTTCTAATTTATCAACAGTATTATATGAGTAAAGTCTGTACCAGGATTTACTTCCAACTGCCAAAGACCAGAAAAATAAGGATAGTCATATAAGACTGGCCTTTAAATTTAAATACAAGTACACGTACAAACCTTTACATGTCGCTTTCTGTTCTGGAAATACATGTAAATTTACACAATTTTATATAGAATTTCATTGTTTTCCCTGAAGACTCTCTTACAAGTATAGTTGAATACTTACAAAAAAAAATATTTTATCATCATTGATATTTTTGGATAAATTTTGTTTACAAAGTTGGTTTATATACAATAGTTAAAAAAATACAAAACTGTCTTTGTAAACATGGCATTTTCTTATTCAAAGAAAATAATTCGAAAATATGAATTGTGACTATTTGTCCAGTGACTTTTTGTCTGACTTTTTGTCCTGTGGCTGTCTGTCCTACATTCCATTGTAGATACTCAAAGTAATTTTTCAGGATGTAAATTAAACAAAGCTATTGTGTTCATTATTATGACATGTATGATGAACATTACGTATACAGTACTATTTTTCCGATATTAGTAATTTTTGTAGTTTTATTGTTCAAACTGTAGTTTCCCAGGAAATTACTTTGTGTCTTTTCATTTTTACAATTTAAGTAATATCAGACATGTAGTTCACTCCAGGTTTAATTTTGTGCCACAAAGAGATGAGCTATTTTTGACACTGGTGTCATCAGCTGACATTTCAAGCTTTTGTCCTGTCATCATAGTCATACTTACGTGCAATCTTGGTTAAAATTAACGAACAAAAGGTCAGATAGATGGTCGCCGGATCTTATTGCGAAGTTCATTAAATATTTGACCAGTAATTCGAACTGGTCGCTGTGTATTTACCACTTTTGTTGTTTTTGTTCGCAATATTTTGATATTTATTTATTTTTGTCTGATGAATCCCAAATGTAACGACTACTTTGATTGGTTTGTGAAAAAATGGTTTTAGAAATGAAAGTATATTCTGGTAACGACTATGAATATATTCCGTTTCAAAGTCCCTTAAAAACACGCTTATGGTGATTTCCGCATAGAAAGACCGTGCAAATCCCCCTTAATAAAAGTCTAGGGTTGAAGGTGGGGGCTACTTCAATACTAAATTGATTGGGGTGTCGCTGGAGTTCTGTTACCCCACCCTTTTCATATAATTCAGATTTTAAAAATGTATTCCTTTTCATATAATTTAGATTTAAAAAATGAATACCTTTCCATTTAATTTAGATTTTTAAAAATGAATACCTTTTCATATAATTTAGATTTTAAAAATGTATACCTTTTCATATAATTTAGATTTTAAAATGGTATACCTTTTCATATAATTTAGATTTTAAAAATATATACCTTTTCATATAATTTAGATTTTAAAAATGTATACCTTTTCATATAATGCATGCGTAGAATACCAAAGTGTTCAAAGAGAAAAATTGGTTGATAAATAAAGACGGGAACACTGAGAAAGATGACAGACTTTATTGACCTAATCATAAATTTCTGATAGTTTTCCCCGACCTATCCACTTTTTTTCAAAATTGAAAAGGTGACCTACTCCAGCGGCACGTCCTATCACCTTGTATTATAGGAAGTGCCGGCCCCGAGATAAAAGTATTCTTGATATTGAAATATTCATAAAAAAAATATTTTTCAAACCAAAAATAACTCGCACCAAGGTACGCTAACCTAACAATAGAAGAGACTAAGGAATCGAGAAAATTATGATTGATGGAATCATTTGAAAACGTAAAATCGAGTTGTATTATTACAAGTTAACTACTTCATTTGCTTTAATATTTTATATCAATCAATTAAATCAAAATCAATCATATTACGTACTTTGTTTTACCTATTTTTAATTTACTTTATATTATGTTTGAAATTTATATTGTAATTATTCTGCTCATTTACTTCTGAATAAAAAATGCATAAATGTTTAGGATACTTATAAAATACAGAAATTACAAATTATTTAAGAAAAAACAATTTGTGTTTATCTTTTAAAACAAAAAAGTTGTGCCTTTCTTTCAAAAGGAAAAATATGGCCACAATTCCGAATTTTGAGTAAATATACAAAATTTCTACCTCATTTAACTCAAAAAGTAGCACATGAAAGTATATTGTTTATAACAAATTTGATTTAATCAGGCAAAAAAAGCCTATATGGAAATTTTCATAAAACTGTAAATACGGGATGAAAACTGTATCGTATGCCCTTAAGGAGTAGTCGTGTTGGTATTTCAACATGCCAATGATGTATTAAACAGGCAAAAATTGACTTCTAATTACTTTAGTAGCATATGTTTACTGCTTCAGTGTATATGTACAATTTTATCAATTTTTCTCAATGAATGGTATTTTCTGTTAATTTTGTTCAATCAACCTTCTACTTAGTGTTTCATTGAGACATATTGTATTTTGATTTATTAAATGCAAATATTTTTAGAAAATTGTAACATACAAGAACAAGAATATACAAAACTGTCTTTGTAAACATGGCATTTTCTTATTCAAAGAAAATAATTCGAAAATATGAATTGTGACTATTTGTCCAGTGACTTTTTGTCTGACTTTTTGTCCTGTGGCTGTCTGTCCTACATTCCATTGTAGATACTCAAAGTAATTTTTCAGGATGTAAATTAAACAAAGCTATTGTGTTCATTATTATGACATGTATGATGAACATTACGTATACAGTACTATTTTTCCGATATTAGTAATTTTTGTAGTTTAATTGTTCAAACTGTTGTTTCCCAGGAAATTACTTTGTGTCTTTTCATTTTTACAATTTAAGTAATATCAGACATGTAGTTCACTCCAGGTTTAATTTTGTGCCACAAAGAGATGAGCTATTTTTGACACTGGTGTCATCAGCTGACATTTCAAGCTTTTGTCCTGTCATCATAGTCATACTTACGTGCAATCTTGGTTAAAATTAACGAACAAAAGGTCAGATAGATGGTCGCCGGATCTTATTGCGAAGTTCATTAAATATTTGACCAGTAATTCGAACTGGTCGCTGTGTGTTTACCACTTTTGTTGTTTTTGTTCGCAATATTTTGATATTTATTTATTTTTGTCTGATGAATCCCAAATGTAACGACTATTTTGATTGGTTTGTGAAAAAATGGTTTTAGAAATGAAAGTATATTCTGGTAACGACTATGAATATATTCCGTTTCAAAGTCCCTTAAAAACACGCTCATGGTGATTTCCGCATAGAAAGACCGTGCAAATCCCCCTTAATAAAAGTCTAGGGTTGAAGGTGGGGGCTACTTCAATACTAAATTGATTGGGGGTGTCGCTGGAGTTCTGTTACCCCACCCTTTTCATATAATTCAGATTTTAAAAATGTATTCCTTTTCATATAATTTAGATTTAAAAAATGAATACCTTTCCATTTAATTTAGATTTTTAAAAATGAATACCTTTTCATATAATTTAGATTTTAAAAATGTATACCTTTTCATATAATTTAGATTTTAAAATGGTATACCTTTTCATATAATTTAGATTTTAAAAATATATACCTTTTTATATAATTTAGATTTTAAAAATGTATACCTTTTCATATAATGCATGCGTAGAATACCAAAGTGTTCAAAGAGAAAAATTGGTTGATAAAAAAAAGACGGGAACACTGAGAAAGATGACAGACTTTATTGACCTAATCATAAATTTCTGATAGTTTTCCCCGACCTATCCACTTTTTTTCAAAATTGAAAAGGTGACCTACTCCAGCGGCACGTCCTATCACCTTGTATTATAGGAAGTGCCGGCCCCGAGATAAAAGTATTCTTGATATTGAAATATTCATAAAAAAATATTTTTCAAACCAAAAATAACTCGCACCAAGGTACGCTAACCTAACAATAGAAGAGACTAAGTAATCGAGAAAATTATGATTGATGGAATCATTTGAAAACGTAAAATCGAGTTGTATTATTACAAGTTGACTACTTCATTTGCTTTAATATTTTATATCAATCAATTAAATCAAAATCAATCATATTATGTACTTTGTTTAACCTATTTTTAATTTACTTTATATTATGTTTGAAATTTATATTGTAATTATTCTGCTCATTTTGGGCGCCGTGATTGGCAAATAAAATATTTGTTTGTTTGTTTGTTTGTTTGTATCCAAATTTTGAAGAAGGTTCTTTTTTAAAAGCTTAGTAAAAAAATCAAATAGTTATGTTATTTACTGACAAAGCTATATTAGATCATATTAAATCTGTTGAATATGTAGTCTGCTATATATAAATTCTGCCAATGCCGTAGACACATCTTCTGAGTTAAAAAATCAAATCGAACATGCATACAAGTGACGGATCCAGTAAAGGGGGCCGGGGTTTGAAACCCAAACCCCCTTTGTTGGACGATCAGTGCATTGGAATGGGGACATATTTTTGAGAATGGCTGGATCCGCCTCTGCCTAAATAAATGCAATAAAAGTTTTAACTATTTACTGGCGTCCAAAGCTGCACAAAACACCTTAAAACATAGATTTATATCGTCTTCAAGCCATTGTTCCACCACTTCACTACTATTCTACATACTTGTACACTTGGTACAATAAAAACCCGATGTTCAAATAAGACCTGTGAAAATAGTGGAATCAATTACTTTTGGAGTGTCAAAAATTCATTGGAACTCCTTGATAAATTGTATGCGTATATTGGTGATTCTAAATCTGTTCAAATTTTTTCTAACCTATATACCACTTTGTCTCATATTCTTATTAAGAAGAAATCCACATGTACTCGTATGAAGCAGAATTAGTGAGAATTAATCAAGAACCTTATCAAACACAAAAGAAAAAAGCACCATTACGAAATTCGTTAATTTTTCTATCATATATATATTGATGATGATCACTGAATAACCAATATTTCAGCCAATACTTGCATCTCACATATCCCAGTTAACTTGAAAATAAAAATACTACTGATACTAGAAGGACTGTTTTATACCTTGATGTTTTTTCAATATTGACGACCTCAGACTAAAATCCATGACAAACGGGACGATTTCAACTTCCCAATTATCAATTTTCTATTTCTCAGCAGTAACAATCGTATGGTGTTTACATATCTCAGTTGAATACGTTATGCTCGTGCATGTCCACACTATACAGACTTCATAAACAGGAGTGTACTCCTCACGCAGAAACTACTCCAACAAAGTTATGAGGAGGAGAAAGCTTAAAAATGACACTCCGTAAATTAAAACACCATCACGAATTGGTTGATCCATACGATGTGTCTGTGTCTTAACTAAGAACCTTTTTACCACGCCTTAGATTGTGGTTTACCATTTACGTCGTGTGGTCTTTTAAGAACCGAATAAGTGACAGGGTATCAGTCAGGCGCTGAAACGGATACAAACGCGCTAATAGGATAATTTCACTTCAAAGAACACATAGTTACCACAAGAGACATGAACACAATTGAAAATAGATTTTTTTCAAGGTGAAATGTATACACATGTATTACAAGCGAATAAGGAACTAATAAGTAACAGGGTATCAGTCAGGCGCTGAAACGGGTACATACCCGCTAATAGGATTATTTTATTTCTAAGAACACATAGTTACCACCAGGGACATGAACACAATTGAAAATCTATTAATTTCAAGGAGCAACGTATACCACGTATATTAAAAGTGAATAAGGAATGAATAAGTAACAGGGTATTAACCGAGCGCTGGAAGGGGTACATACGCGCTAATAGGGTTATTTCATCTCTTAGAACACATAGTTAACATTAGAGACATGAACACAATTTATCTACCAATAGAGACAAGAAAACAATTGAAAATCATTTTTTAAAAGGTGCAACATATATTAATACACGTATTATAAGCGAATAAGGAACGAATTAAGCAAGGTTTTAGTCTAGATCCGAAACGATGTACCCCCCGCTAACATGTTTAACCCCGCCACATTATGCAAGTATGTGCCCGTCCCAAGTCAAGAGCCTGAAATTTAGTGGTTGTCGTTTAGTCTTGTGTTACAATTCTGTTTTTCGTTTATTTTTTGTATATAAATAAGGCCGTTAGTTTTTTTTTTTGTTTGAATTGTTTTACATTGTCATGTCTGGGCCTATTATAGCATTTCATACCACATCTTCTTTTTTTATACAAGCGCTAAAAAGGTGATTTCACCTCTTCGAACTAAGAACCATCTTCAAAAATACGAATATAAAGTAGTTAAAAGGTAAAACGTATAAAAATCAAATAAGGAACAAATAGGTCGAACATAAAGTAACAGGATATGTTGAGCACACACACGTATAAATATGTGATAAAAGGGTCATTTTACAAATTTCGAACTATTACCAAAGACAAGAATTTAAACAATTAAAAAGGTGGAAGGATATCAAAAATTGAATAAGTAAGGAATAAGGAGTAAGTAACGAATAAGAAATAAGTAACGAATAAGTAACGAATAAGGAATACGTAACGAATAAGGAATAAGTAACGAATAAGGAATAACGAATAAGGAATAAGGAACAAGTAACCAACTTGACGTCCATACAGTAGCTTCTTAATTGAGTTGATGATTTTTCAATAACATGGTTTATAATTATGTTACTTTGTTTAAATGTGTATTCATGTTTTTGTATTAAAGTCATAAGAAACCTCAAATTAAATAAAATGTATGTGTTTTTTATAACTCAATGGATAGTTTACATTATAAAACTTTTGTACATATACTTTTTTCTGAAGAAAATTCTTTAATTTATTCATATTTAGAAGAAGTTTACTTTATTTTAATTGCTTCCTTTCCAGGAAGCAATTCCCCCGACATATTTTCCGTATGCAAAGTGACCTCTGTGTGACCCATCTCGTAAAAATCCAGTGATCGCAATACGCATGGATGTCCTTAAAATAAACTATTATCTGAATTTACATGTTAAACACGTGCTCAATTTCCATGCTTTTTTGTTGATTTGTTGTTGATTGTTGACAAACAGGTGACAATCGTTAAACTTCGGCTTTAAAACACGAACTTTAATTACCTGCCATATTTTCGCAACAACACTGACCGATTGAAAAAAAAATTGATGATTATACGAAATTTATGCGAAAAAAGTGAAAAATTCTTGAACAGAAGACTAAGTTTATGATGTTTGTATGCATGGGTTCAAGAATTGGAAGAACATTATTTTTCACCGGTCACTCGTTTCTTATGACTTTAATGTACTTAAATCATTTCTTATCATTCTAATTAATCCCTATGATATATTTCGTAATTCATTTGATAAAATTGAGAAAGGAAATGGTGAATATGTCAAAGCGACAACCACCCGACCATAGAGCAAACAACAGCCGAAGGCAACCAATGGGTCTTCAATGTAGCGAGAATTCCCGCACCCGTAGGTGTCCTTCAGCTGGCCCCTAAAATATGCATAATAGTACAGTGATAATGGACGTCATACTAAACTCCGAATTATACACAAGAAACTAAAATTTAAAATCATACAAGACTAACAAAGGCCAGAGGCTCCTGACTTGGGACAGGCGCAAAATTGCGGCGGGGTTAAACATGTTTATGAGATCTCAACCCTCCCCCTATACCTCTAGCCAATGTAGAAAAGTAAAAGAATAACAATACGCACATTAAAATTCAGTTCAAGAGAAGTCCGAGTCTGATGTCAAAAGATGTAACAAAAGAAAATAAATAAATTGACAATAATACATAAATAACAACAGACTACTAGCAGTTAACTGACATGCCAGCTCCAGACCTCAATTAAACTGATTGAAAGATTATGTCTTCATCATATGAATATCAGGTACAATCCCTCCCGTTAGGGGTTTAGTATCATACTATCATAAAATATATGAGAAGAACATAACCCGTGTCATGCCAACAACTGTTTTTTAGAAATAAATGTGTTTAGTTCCGATGCAAAGACCCTATCAGTGAATCAATGTTAAAGCCAAAATATGCAATCTTTAATGACCTGACAACAGTATCGTAACTATATCCCCTTTTAATAAGTCTATTTAAAGGTTTTGTTAGTTTCTGAGGAGAATACTGACATTTTTGTGCTTTATAAAGAATATTTCCATAAAATTTTGGATGTGAAATACCTGAACGTATAAGATGTCTGCATGTTGAGTTATATTTACGAATTATTTCCTTATACCGGTGATAAAATTTAGTAAATGTTTTGACCAGTTTGTGATATCGAAAACCCTGGTGTAATAATTTTTCAGTAATACATAAATTTCTCTCGCTAAAATCTAATACATTGTTACATACACGAGCGAATCGTACAAGTTGAGATATATAAACACCATAAGATGGTGACAAGGGAACGTCACCATCTAAAAATGGATAATTAACAATAGGAAATGAAAAATCATCTCTTTTATCATAAATTTTTGTATTAAGCTTCCCGTTTATGATATAGATATAAAGATCGAGGAAAGGGCAGTGGTCATTGTTATCATTAGCTTTATTTAAAGTAAGTTCTACAGGATAAATTTCTTTAGTATACATACTGAAGTCGTCATTATTTAGAGCCAATATATCATCCAAATATCTAAAAGTATTGTTAAATTTTTGTATCAAATGTTGTTTTGATGGGTCTTTGCTAATTTTAGTCATAAATTGTAACTCATAACAATACAAAAACAGGTCCGCAATAAGTGGTGCACAGTTAGTCCCCATTGGAATTCCAATAACTTGACGATATACGGAATCTCCAAAGCGAACAAAAATGTTATCAAGTAAAAATTCAAGTGCATAAATAGTATCAAAGCATGTCCAATTGACATAGTTCTTTTGTTTATTGCTACTAAAAAATGATCTAAAAGAGTTTGAACATATGTACTCGCATTCCGACTTTTTAAATGCCCAGTTAATTAGGGATGTGAATTTTTTCTTAATAAGAATATGAGGCAAAGTGGAATGAGGCAAAGATAGAATAGTTCAAATTTTTTGCAGCATGATTGCTTAAAAAAATTATCTTATCTTGTTAGTTATTATGAGTTAGCCATAACATCAGGTTCAACTGTTCTAATCCCAGGTACAGATTACCTTAGCCGTATTTGGCACCACGTTTTGGAAGTTTGGATACTCAATGCTCTTCAACTTTGTACTTGTTTGGCTTTTAAAATATTTTGATATGAGCGTCACTGATGAGACTCATGTAGCCGAAACGCGCGTCTGGCGTACTAAATTATAATCCTGGTACCTTTGATAACTATCAACCCCATCATTGTTTTCTTAATGTCTTGTATAAAGCTATGGCAGTTGTTATCAAATAATCCGTGTATATTTGCTGTGTTTATCTCAATTTTAGTGTGTAAATTATGTTTGTTTTCGCTTAATCAATGTATGACGATTGAACAGCGGTATACTACTGTTGCCTTTAATTGGTAAGTCTATTATTTGATATGGTGACAGTCAGTGATTAGTTCTGTTGGTGACTGTATTGTGTTGTGGTTATTTAGGTTTAAAGAAAGGTCTTCACCGGTTGGCGAACACATAACACTATTGTCCTTAAGTTATCCTGTCCTACATAATGTCATCCGGGGTTTTAATCTAATCCAGGACGATTCGTGGCTATAAATAAGAGAGATTATTCTTGAAGTCAGTATGGCAGTACGTTGACCTTCTGGTGTGTATTTCATGCAATGATATCATGTAGACGTAACGCACGTCTGGGGCAAATAAAAAATTTCAACCCTGATATCTAGGGGGGTTTATTTATATTATACATTAAAAAACTATAGTCATATGGTAGAATATCAGTTTATTTCATCTTTATTGTATATACTTATACACAATTGTATCCTTAGTTATTAATGCTATATAGTTTTGCTTGTGCACTGTTAATCCTTCAGCAGAATACATTTGCTTTTCTGCTTCGAAAGGAAACTTTAATTAGCGTGATTGGCTTACAGATCTTTTGACCCTCAATGTACTGGTTGTATACGGTTCCAGAAACGGAATTTCGGAATGATATTCTTAGAATTTTGTAGATCTTTTATAGTTTCTAAAATATTTACTTTGTTAGACTCTCGACGATTAGTATACTCCACTTTGCTCTTTATTTGTATTGAAAATAAGATTATGTTATGTTTTACTGAACCACTTTCTGAAAATCGAAACTTTTTATGATTGTCGTCACATCGCTGTTATGCTTCCATAGTGCTCTAGCGTTTCAGAATATTTACATTGACAATACTAATTAATTTTAATACATCATAAGTTTTAAGAAAATGTCATTAAGTGTACTGGAAACCAACTTATTATCGGCAAGAATTCTTTTGTAAGTAAGACTATAGCCCTTTCAAGAGAACATCGAGATGCTATATTTTCTAGAATTTAGAGAATTTCTAGTTTTTTTTATTGTATCTGTATAACAGGAGATCCTTGTTAACATATTCTCGACGATTGATTTTCGCGTCATTTTTCTGGTAGAGGCACTTACAAATATTAATTGTCTCAATTATTTTGTGTATATGAATATACTGAAACAATTACATGTGATTACATCCAAATATTTATGCATTCATGTACATAGTAAATGTAATCCACTTGTTCAAAATTTAAATTTGTGAAATGTCATAATGATCGTCTGTTTTCTTGCCAGTAAAATGATCATAATTTTCTTCTGTTTCACCATTTTTTCTGGTATGACATGAAATATCATAAACATTATCAACCGCCCTAGACATCATTTGATATTTTTCTTTTCCACTTGCTGTCCTTTGAATGATCGATATGATGAATCGGTTGGGCAAGCTCACAAGACCCGTTCATTTTTTCTGGCCCTTCAGATCTATTGAAACCTGTTTCATTTGGATTTAAAACAACATAATTGTTAACAGTGGAATGCGAATTGGAAATAATCACCATTTCATTTGAAGGGTCGGGAATAGCAGAATCATTATGACACCTCTGATCACCGACATTTTTGTTCTGATTATTAAGTTTAACGTATTTACTTGGACCTGAAATGTTTTTGTTTGAATCATTGTCTATATCAGATATGTCATGATATTGATCGTCTCTGGTTTCCATTTCTAGACCAGGATATGGAGGTCTGTGTTCATTTGCGATCGGCATTGCTATATCTTAGATTTCAGTGTAGTCATTATTACTGCTGTCTCTACTTTGCTGCTCATTTTTTTTCTTTGGACCAATGCCCCTATATGAATTGTAAAGATGTTATTTACACACAAATACATAGTTTTATTTAGTGATTATATAATTTAAAAAGGAAATGAATAAACGAATGAGATAAATAATACACATATCAGTCGGAAACCCGGTTGAAATAGAATAAAAGAATCGAAGCTCTTTGTTACATTTTTTTTGTAGAGAAGGCGATAAATGTTTACTGTATTGTTTACTGTAGTGACAAAAATTTTAAAAGTTAATAGAAACAAACAAAATTACAATTTTCTTCTCAATTACGAGGTGTTTTATTTTAAAAACACCATTTGCATAAGTTTTCAATTTATCTAGTACATAGTTAATCAGAACAAACAGATTTCAAGTCGACGACATGGGTATCTTTCAAGTTGGATGAAAAAATGCATAACCTCCGATTTTTTTGAAAAAATTAACACGGACGGAAAAAATATCAATCTATAAGTTCAAAAATTTTCGTGTTTGCCCTTCCATTAAGTGTCTCAAGAAAAAAATCCAAAAAATGGGTAACAATTGTATCAAAAGGAGAAAATCGAGTGCACCGTTTTATGTTAGGGCTTGTTTGAGTTGAATATTTTGTCTTGATATCGTACAAAGTAAGATTATTTCATACATCGTCTCGCTTCAGATTCTATTATTTTTATATATCAAAGCTACAGATTGACTTTATAACACAAAAAAATAACAGTACTAAAAGATGAAATATATGGGTCAAGTGAAATACCTATCTAATGAGTCACAAAAACAGAGAAAGTGTGTTCGAATAGCTATTTTTTTAGTGAAAGTACTTGACGACAGTCTTTCAAGTTGGATGATGAAAATGCATATCTTTGAAAAAATATAATTTTTTGTGTGTGTAAACTAGGGTTTATAGTCTTTATACACTAAAAAAATCTAGTCTGCCCTTCCACGAAATTTTTAATTAGAATTTTTTTAAATGTTTATGAATTTTCGAAAATTCCACCTGACAACCGATCAGACAATAGTTTTTAGTTGAATCAATGCAGACAAGATCATTAACTGATGCTCATTATGTAGTTGATACATTTGTCTTTTAAAATACAACTGACATATAAGGATCGTAATGGTGCAATGTGGATAAATTTATCGGTTTCCATGAGCAAAATTGGTAGCGCGTCATCCCTACAATGGCTTCCATTTCTACGATTGTGAAAATGAACTGGCGTAATGGGGAGATAATTCTGACGAAGTAGAATCCTGACTGATATGTTGAAGCTATAAAACATAATGGCGGGAAAAGTGCCAAATAACGGGACTTGAAATCTATTTTTAAATGTAATACTGCCAACCAAATATCATAAACTAAACTTCTTCTGGTTCAAGCAATATCATAACAAACTTCAAAGAGTTATTGATAACACCTTCCCCAGAAATATCAAACCCATGCATATGTCTCCCTATCCGCTTCTTCGTTTATTATCACATTGAAGTTCGTTATATAATGGAAGGAAATTTAGAATTTTAACCTCATCAAAATAAAAATGTTTTGATATATTGGGAGGATTCCGATAATTCTCCAAATCTAATGAACATGGCAGTGGCTTCAACCTTATAATGAAATTCTTTATCGTATTATCAATACCGTCTACGTGAAGAAATTTGAAAAGAAATCAATGTGTATGCCGCCAGATCTGAACATTGATAACGTTCAAGGGATGAACATGTACATGCAGAGGTGTTTTAATTTTTGGTAAACAATGAGAGAATATTGTTCATCAAGTATTTTTTGTTAAAGAATAAACTTTGAGTTTCGGAAGAAATTAAAGATGTCTCAATATAAAGTTCCCTTCTGTAACACCTGATGACAGGTTTTCAACAGGCAAGTGTTGCTCAATTGTGTCTTTGTTCATGTTGTAGTGCTATGTTATTGCTGTATGTCTTTTTGTCTTGTTTCTGCCATGGTGTTCTATAATTTTATTTCCTAATGACTTTGTATTTTTCCTTTCGTATGTTGTTTTTCTCATTTCATGTTAATTCTACAGTTAACTTAGTTGTCTGATTGGAAATCATACCACGTCTCATTTTGTCAAGAAATATAATAACGGTAATAAGTTGTTTTTCATAAATGAACCCAGCGGCGGATCCAGGGGTAGGGTTCCGGGGTTGGAACCCCCTTTTTTGTGGACGATCAATGCATTTGAATGGGGAAATATAGTTCGATCCCCCCTTTTGTTCTGGGTTGGGACCCCTTTTTAAAAAGGATGGATCCGCCAATGAGTAACAGTTATGTGACGTTTCACCACATCATTGACAAATCATGATTTTGGATCATTTTTACGGTTGGTGGAATTGAGGATAGTGCAATCGTTTCTTGCTTTACCTTCTAATGAACACAACGATTACAATCACCACACAAACAATCAGTAGCACACCGATAACAATTCCTATAACTACACCTAAAATAATAAAAAAGTAATGGTGCGATTTTAAGATAGCTTAGTTTTAATGTGTATCTAGTATAAATTAGTTTAGTTTAAACACTGTTTCATGTTCAAATATGAACAAGATAAATAGTCGTACTCCACATTAATTTATTATCTAAAAATAATAAAATTACCTATATTCAATTCCGTGGACGGCATTGTATTACTTTTAGGTTGAGAATTACCTGAACATTATGAAGAATCATCATGTAAAGAACAATTTTTATGTTTCATTAAAATATGTTTGATGACTTCGTTTTATTTCGTATCATCAGTGGAACTATTTACAACAGTACTATTAAGCTTAAATGCTATTATATAAATAATTCTGATAATATGTAAAAATATAATTCATGGAATAGTTTTGTTTTGACGTATTATGCTTGAAACTTCCTCATGCGAAATCATCAAGTAAAAACTCTAAATGTTCAGTTTTTGGTGGGATATTGTTTTACGTTCTGCATTCTTTTAACCATTGTGTTGTTTGTCCGAATTGTCCATTTTCTTTTTTGTTCTATTAATTTTGGAACAGATATTTAAGTATGCCTTGTACACTGATGTTCCGATGAACTGTTTACTAGAAAACGAATTAAAGAAAGAAAGTTATTACCTGGACAACATATTGCTGCAGTGACTGTCGATATGTTACAATCCATGCCAACCAATGTACTGTTACAGTCGGAAATGTTCGTTTCATTACCATTACATTGAAATACCAATTCTGTAGTTGCATAAGCGTGATGTTTAGGCAATTGACTAGCGACTCCATAAGACTTTTTTTCAAGATGCTTGCACAAAACAGTTGCATCATCCCCATATCAATGATTGCCACAAACTGTAAAACTTTTATTAGCAATAGGATTGTAAACAAGAACTCGACCGTGCATGTCCAGCTGTATGAAAGGTTATGTTTCTGTAAAGATTATTACATTTTCTTAGGCACAGGTACATGGAATATATACTAAATGTCTAACTATGACGTAATTCACGTGATGGTCATCATTTGATTTTAGTATATGTGTTCTGAAACTAGTACTATTATGTACCGTTCTTTGCATGAAAATGTACATAATAGATAGATTGTTTCTTTAATGCCTTTAACAAATGTTCGAATGTAGTTCGAATGTAATTTTGTTTGAATTGCATTCAACATAACATATGCTGGCAATGTTCATATGCAAAACATATATTTTTTTCAATAATATATATACGCTCGTCGATCCCGTTTTAAATTTAACTCTGTGGTGGAGAAATATCGTATTGCACGAGATTGTGTGGTATACTCTGTTGACTTTTAGACAATATGCAGACAAAATCTACCCTTTTGTTCCAGTGATCTTCAAAATTATTTGTTCTTTCTATGTAACGTCATCTGACACGAACTGCTATTTTCGTGACTTCATAATAAGAAATTCAGAGGATAATATGACGTCATACTTGAATTTTTGCAAATAAAGATCTGAGTTCAAACGAACTACACGTTGATTAGATTTATTCAAAAGGTCAGGAAAGGATAAATCTCTTAAGAATTAAAGAAATATATATAAACACTTTGTAAATTCCGAACTTCGAATAATCAAATGCCAATAGAAAAGGGGAGGTGGTTATAACATTGACAGCTATATTGCAGATGTATCGTAGCGGATATCACTTTACCTTTGTTTGACCCAAAATTTAGAAGATGAACGACGATGGTTCTTTTAAATGTAGTTCTATTCAAGCGTGATGCTGTTTTGAATTAAAACACGCTGTTCAATCATACAGAACCAGACGTTTGGGGAACCTTTCGATTTTCTACAACTTATCAAATATAAAATAAATCTATTTACAGAATCATAATTTAACATATCTATAAAAATGAGTCATTCAGTTATGTGCTATATCGATCTTTCTGGATTGAATCTATAAACAAGTAGACACCCAGAAAGTTACGATACTGTTGTCATGTCATTAATGGTGGAATTTTTTGGAATAGATATTGATTCACTCGTAGGGTCTTTGCATCGAAATTAAACACATCTATGCTCAAACCAGATGTTGGCATAATACAAGTTATGTTCTTCGCGTACTTTATAAGGTGGGATGATACTAAACCCTAATGGGTGGGATTGTACTTCATTTTCATATGATGAAGACATAATCTTCCATTCAGCTTAATTGAGATCTAGAACCTCTGACCTTTATTAATCTTGTATTTTTTTTAAATGATTTTTGTTCATTTAAATGCGAGTTTAGTGTGACGTACATCATCTCTCAACTAGTTTAAGGACTAGCTGAAGTTTGTTTCCGGTTGGGGGATATTCACACTTCGCTGAAGACACAATGTCCTTGGACTGTTTTCTGCTCCTTAGTCGGGTTGTTGGCTCTTTGACATATTATCCATTTCAAATCTCAATTCTTTTATTATCTTTAGAACATATCAACTATGATATTTAATGAAAACTAGTGAAATAACCATTACCCGTCGTAAATAAAGGCAACAGTAGTATACTACTGTTCAAACTCACATATCCATGGACAAAAAACATAATCGGGGTAACAAACTCAAACTGAGGGAAACGCATTAAATATAAGAGGAGAACAACGACACAACACTACAATGTAACACACACAGAAACGGACCAAGCATCAGACAAAATCCCACGAGAATAACAAATATAACATAAGTCTGCTTATGAACTTAATATTATAACTAATAGATTTATCAAACTGAAAACTTTGCAACCATTATTAATTAGACATTCGTGGAATCCTTTTATTTTCAAATTGTTGGTTTTGCTCTGTTTGTGTCTCCTTATTTACAAATGTTTGTGCTAAACTGACCAGGAGAGATTGTCGTATCAACTGTAATTGTAGAGGTGTCTTGTGTAGTATTAACAGTTTTTTCATACGTACCCGATGTACGTGCTTGCGTTGTATCTAATAACATATAAAAGAAATAAATGTTGATTAAATATCTCAATATTACATGTACCTTGATACTGTTCAAGGAAATGTTATCTACATTTTTTTAAATTTTCAAAAATATTAGATAAAAAAAAATTGATTTCGATATTTTGGGATGCACCACTTTGCAGTACCATCGCTGAAAATTTCCTCTCTGTTCTTATATCGTATTGTTAATAGCATAATTAATTAGATAAGTGATAACAATGAGAAACATTGAACAAAAGTAACGAAAAAAAAATAATATTCAAAATAGTAGAAAATAACATAATTCTAATGTCCTCCATGTTGCACATATTTCATCTGTTCAATGACAATAATTAAAACAAATGTTTTTTGTATTTTAAAAGAAACATAACTTAATTATAATAAATAAAGTTTAGTGGTTGTCGTTGGATCATGTCTAGATATGTCATAGATTAAAATTGTCTACCCATGCCATTAATCAATAACAAGCAGGACAAAGATGCCATATATCGATTCATAAATATCTTATCGAGATATTCAGTATTATGTGCTCAAAGCAAAACGAACTCATATAATCCACAAGGAAAATAAGATCAATGTCATAACGAATTGGGCCCTCCTTGAGTTCCCACTGTTCCAAATGTATCATGCACAGTGATCACTAGCCGGTGATCCTATCCTGGTACTCCAGCTTCCTCTTACAATGTAAAAGAGGGACGAAAGATACAAGAGGGACAGTCAAACTCATAAATCGAAAATAAACTGACAACGCCATGGCTAAAAATGAAAAAGACAACAGACAAAAAATAGTACATATGACACAACATAGAAAACTAAAGAATAAGCAACACGAACCCCTCCAAAAACTAGGGGTGATCTCAGGTGCCCCGGAAGGGTAATCAGATCCTGCTCCACATGTGGCACTCGTCGTGTTGCTTATGTGATAATAAATCCGGTAAATAGTCTAATTAGGTAAGTCACATTCATGGAAGGGAAGGGGATTGTAGTTACGACTTAAGGAACATATCCGATATCATTTGTGAAACGGTCATTCCATAACGGTCAACCAACTCGTGATGGCGTCCGTAAAATTTATGAAGGGATGATTTCAGCTTCACCATTTGGAACTCTTGGTTAAATAGCGTCCTTGT
Source organism: Mytilus galloprovincialis (assembly GCF_965363235.1). Taxonomy (NCBI): domain Eukaryota; kingdom Metazoa; phylum Mollusca; class Bivalvia; order Mytilida; family Mytilidae; genus Mytilus; species Mytilus galloprovincialis. The sequence goes on from NC_134846.1 coordinate 11,214,403, forward strand.
GAGCAGCAACCCTCTATCAAAGAAATCATGATCACCATGATATAGCCAATGTTGTTGAAAGTGCTTTTAAAAACAAAAAATCAATAATTATTAATCAATCGGTCATAATGAATTGATTATTTTTCTTTTGTCTTAATATCTCAACATAGAATCAAACTTATAAATAAAACTCATCATAGATACCAGGATTAAAAATTTAATATTTACGCCAGACGCGCGTTTCGTCTATAAGAGACTCGTCAGTGACGCTCGAATCTAAAAAAAATGTTGAAAATAACAAATAGAGAACGAAATTGAAGAGCATTGAGGACCAACATTCCAAAATGTTTGCCAAATACAGCTAAGGTAATCTATTCCTACGGTAGAAAAGCCTTAGTATTTCCAAAAATCAAAGTTTTGTTAACAAGTCATTTTTAATAAACCATAGTTGTATTCCTCACTATTATCTTACTAGTTGTACTATAATTTGATACATTAGAGTTTAGAGGTTCGGTAGTGATTTAAGGTTCTGTAGTTCTTTCTGGAAATGTCGCTGTTCCGTTTTTCTTTTCTGAAAAAAATCCAACCCAACACAAATTTAAACCTAAAACGACGAACTATAAAAGTAAAACAATCTTAATAAAAATTTGAAAATAAAGCAAGAAGCTTGAATTGGTCAACTATTGTTTGATCGTAACGATTGATACGATCATCACCCTTGGAAAATAGTAGGGCCAGTTGATTGTAATCATCAACTCAAATCTATCGTTAATATTGAAAATAATCGATTTGATCGTAATTCTTGAAAGCAAGAAACAATAAGTTAGGTGTTACTGTTTTCGTCGCCACAAAGGAAATACATAACAAAATCTCGTGACGCGGACGTTTTTCTTCTTGTTTCTATTTGTTGACACTAGAGAATATAGACCAAACATGATGTTAATATAAAAAGAATCTGTAACCTGCCACGGTTACGCTAGACTTTAGGAACCTATAGTTTTCTGTGTATCCCTTAATTAGTCATTTATGCCTGCAGCAAATACAATTGCCTGATTTGATTCCACCTCAAATATGTAACAAGACGTGCTTTTTTTTAACAGATACTAGATTATATTTACATTAGATGTATGTTTCATTATAATACGTTATTCTGATTGGCTACACTGCAATCTCGCGTTATTCCTTAATACACTTCATTACACAATAAAATGTATCAATCATGATAACACGAGGTCCCACAATAAAGTGCACAGGTAAATTAACTAATAACTTGATAAAAATCGGGTTTACATGATCCTAGCTAAAAAATGTATTATATAGGGTTGTAAAAGCGTTGACCTTGCGCACATTTTTAGAATGAAGCACGGAATTCATACAAAATGTAATGCGGTCAACGCTTCCAATGAAGTTACAAAAAGAAGTATTAAATTCTTAAATACAAGTGCATTATTTACAAATCAGAGAGCTTGTCGAATTGTTATATGGTCAAATTTTAAACTCGTGGCATCTGTGTGACATCATATTTCATATTCTAATATAACGTGCTTCTTTCGCTTTATGAATAAACCCGTGCATTAAATGCAATCAAATTTGTTCGCACATGTTTATATTTTCTACTGCAGAATGATGAATTTTATAAAATTGGCATGCATTTAATTTATTTCATGAACTTAAAACACTTCCATACTCTAAAATGATGCACATGTTGTTACTAATTCATTTATCATGACTGTAATGTGACTGTAATGTGTTGCAATTCGGAATTGACAGATTTGACCTAGATACGACAATCGTTCATGCTGGCTGTTCAAAACTCCTCCCTCTGGAAAATCACATTGCCAGTCGTTTGTTTGTTTACAAATGAAAAAGGGATGTTCATGGAAGAGACTACACAAACGCTCTACACTTATACACATAGGACATAGAAATAACCTTAACTGTCCTAATCAGAATCAAAATAAGTGATGCAATCTATACTTTATGTTGTAGTTTTAACATGGATAGGCATTATATTCGTGTTATTTTAGCCCTCACTATCGCTCGGACAAATTTAATCACGAATATAATGCCTACCCATGTTAAAACTACAATAAAGTATAGCTTTTATCAATTATTTATTAAACATGTTACATAAGATTGTTATTGACCCAATTAGCTTTTTGCTGAAATTAGATATATGATAGTAAGATTAGTGTCTGAACAGAAAGTTGATAATCAAGGGGTATCTAAAAAAAATCAGAAGGGGGGGTGGGGGGGGGGGGGGTGCCAATACCTTGTTGATAAATATTCCATATCGGCTTCGTAAGTGATACACGATGGTCTTGCCGTATAGATTATGGGTACTGATGTTGTTTATCATCTTAATAATGTGTTATAGAATACTTTAATTTGTCTTTATGAGTATTACCTCTACTGTTTAGTCTTTTTTTGGTGATATCCATTTGACGTAACTCTGTACTAATACAACCCGTGATAATGTTATTGTTCTTTGATAATTTTTGCATTCTTGTCTTTCATTTTTGCTAATGTGCTTTGTCTATATGCCCTTTTGTGCTTCTTTGCTACATATGACGTGGCTCTGCACTATACATTTCGTCATTGTGTAATTGTGCCATGGTAAATGCTTGTTTACATATTTTGTTTTTAATTACACAATGGTGATTGCTGAATCCCTAATGTTGACACTTTTATGTCAATTTGTTTTGTTCACACATTGTTGTTAATATAATGAAATGTTATTTAAGTTATGAGGATGACAGATTAAAATTGACACTCCGTAAATTTTATGGACCAATCACGAATTGGTTGATCCCTACGATGTGTCTTTGACCAAACTAGCTAAGGACATTTTAACCACATGGTAGATTGTGGTTTATCATTACGTCGTCTAATCTTTTAATTACCGAACTTGACTTATTCCCGATTGTGACTGTTATGCTGAGTGTGAATTCGCATGACTATAAGACGTGTTACGGTACTTTTCTATCCCAAATTCATGTATTTAGTTTGATGTAATATTTGTAATTCTCATCGGATTTTGTCAAATGTGTTGACTTCTTTTTCTATATATTCATGTGTTATGGTAAAGAAAATTAATCACCGCCTTCATTTATTAGATTTGATTTGGTTCAACGTAATTTGTACGATGTTTTACGTTTGCAGTAAGATTCAAAACTAACCGGACATAGCTATATGATATAGTTAATTGCTACCTCAGTTTGCTATCAATAAGTATTGTAATGTTCATTGTTATTAAATGTAATATCAGTATTTAGTTCAAATATAATCTTAAATCAATCCTAATTCTATCTTATTTTTGAGAAATAGTTTTAGTCATTCAAATGTGACGTCATTTTTTGAGTGCGGTTTTGGAATTTCAAATGTCACGTCATTTTGTGTGCCTTTTCACCACTTCGTATGTGACGTCACTTTTTGCGTTGAGGCCTTGACTAAGTCGGGTGTGTCTATTTTTTTAGTTGGTTTATGTAATGTATCCGGGTTTTGTTTTCTGTAATTAATTAATACTTCAGTTTTATCATGTATATCTTTTATATTCACTGATAACATTTACTGTTTGCAATAGCATAAATTGTTCTAAATAATAAGGATGTTCTTATCCCAAACAGAAAACCCTAGCCGTATTTGGCACAACCTTTTTGAACTTTTGATCCTCAGTGCTGTACAACTTAGTACTTGTTTTGACTTTCGAACTTTTATATCTGGGCGTCACTGGTTAATCTTGTGTGGACGAGGCGCGCTTCTGGTGTATTGAATTTGAAACCTGGTACCTTTTGTTAGCTATTATTCATGTGTTTCTTTGTCTAATATGTTCTCCTATGTATTTGTATTAGTCCTGTAATGTTATGCTGTCATTTTAATGTTATATTTAACATTGCCATTAAAGAGGGAGGTTTGGCATGCCACAAAACCAGGTTCAACCCACCATTTTTTTCTTTTTAAAAAATGTCCTGTACCAAGTCAGGAATATGGCAATTGTTATATTATATTTTGATTCAGTGTGTGTTACATTTTAACATTGTGTTTCCGTTGTGTCGTATGTTTTCTTTTATATTTGGGTGTGAATTCACATTACTGTAAGACATATCACGGTACTTTTCTATCCCAAATTCATGTATTTGGTTTTGATGTTTTTATTTGTTATTCTCATCGGATTTTGTCTAATGCTTAATCCGTTTCTGTGTGTGTTACATTTTAATGTTGTGTCGTTGTTCTCTTCTTATATTAAATGCGTTTTCCTCAGTTTTAGTTTGTTACCCCGATTTTGTTTTTTGTCCATCAATTTACGAGTTTTGAACAGCGGTATACTACTGTTGCCTTTATTTATGCTACTGTAACACAAGTGATAGGTGTAGCTAGCTTTAAAACCAGGTTTAATCCACCATTTTCTACACAAAAAATGTCTGTACCAAGACAAGAATATGAGTTGTTATCAGTTTGTTTTGATGCATTTGAGCTTTTGACTTTGCAATTTGATTGGGGACTTCCCGTTTTGAATTTTCCTCCGAGTTCAGTATTTTTGTGATTTTACTTTTTTGTGATAATAACATTGTAAGAACTGAAATTTACAATGTCAACTTCATGAAATAAAGTCACCAGTTGTGACGACTTGAGTTTTAACTCGGATATAGCCAAAGCTATGAATTCACCATCATGGTGGTAATGCATATTACGGGGCGCACTAAATATATACTAAAATTAAAAAGTCAATTGTTCATGAACAATTGAATGGTCTTTCCTTTTTTCTTTTATTAATTGCCTTCTTAGTTAAAAAAATATATAGTTTCTAAGGACTTTTATGTTCAAAAGTGGTTGCTTAGGGCAAAAATCATTCCTAAGGATAAATATATTAAAATAAGTTATTAAAAATGTCATATGTACTATTCATAGTATTTAAAGTAAAAAAAATAAGTGATTGCTAAGGACTTGTATGTCGTTGCTAGGGACAAAAATGTCATTTCCAGTAATAAAAATGTCATATTTATATTATTCATAGCCTTCTATGTTCAAAAATATATGGTTGCTATGGTGTTTTATGTCGTTGCTAGGGACTTGACCTCTGACCTTGACCTAACTTTGTAGATCTTATTATGCTGATCATTTTTGCAATTCAAAGTTTCTTTCTATCTCTAACCACTTTTGAGTTACAAGCAAACAATCATCATTTCAGACCCCAAAATCAGTTTTAGTGCCCTAGTTCCATAACAGTTGGTCCAATGATTTTCAACTTTACATAACAAATGTAGATCTCAACAAGACACATATTTTCTCCGTTACATTTTATCAGCCATCTTTTACAGTTATTTAGTAAATCCGATAACAAGCTAAGGTCAAAATATAGGTCATGACCTTGACCTTTGACCTTAGGTCAATTTTCATGTTCATGTGAATTGATGATCATTGGTGATAATCCTAGGTGGCTACAACTTACAGTTTTTGAGTTTTAGTGGTCATCCAACATTTGTTAATTTTCAAAGGGGCATAACCCTACCAATGAGTCGTTGAATCTTTTCGATTCAAATGTAACGAAGCACCAGGATCTGTTCCTGAACAAATTCCACCCTTTGTTTTTTTTCTACCTATTATGGTTATGGAGTTAGAATGATAACAAGGTTTTCGGTGTTAGGGGAGATAACCCCTATAAAAGAAATGTTACGGGGTCGTGCCCTCACCACAAGATAGCTTTTGGTCAACCGATACTAGATACCTAATATCATTTCAACATGTCGCGTACTTTTTTTGGGAAATTTCGTTAAAGTTTGGCGGAAAGAATAATAATAATAATTAAAAACCAATTGTTCAGAGAACCATTGATGGTCTTTCCACCAGTTAAGACCTTTTTTATATTAAAATATTAAAATTTGGTTTAAAATGTCAATTTTAGCGCCAAATGACAGCTTATTGAACGCTTATTCAAAAAATATATGGTTTCTATAAAAAAAAATATATCGAAAAGGGAGATAATCTTTTACTTCCGGTTTAAAAAGTTTACTTCCGGTATTGTTTGATAGTTTACTTGACACTGATTCCAAAAATATATGGTTCTATATACTTTTACATTGATTTAGTACAAAAAATAGCTACTTCCGGTTTACAAAAGGTCACTTCCGGTTGTGTTTTTTAAGGTCACATTGCTTACAACTTAATGCAAAAAGTCCCATGGCTTTATCATGTGTACATATGAGGTAAAAGCAAAGGTCAAAATCTAGAACGTTTAATTAGCATATGACCTTGAGCTCAATTTCAAGGTTATAAACCAAGGACCTCAAATCAAAAGACTCTAGTCCTCTACTTTATATTGTTAATGAGTTATATTACCATACGTATGATATTAGATATAAAAATTGGGAAAACTCGCGTCAAATGTCTACGTACCCTTTCGACTAAAATTTATGTGTTACGACATGTCGTAACTAACAATTGTGTGAAAATATTTTGTCGATATCTTGTATGATTACTGAAAATAAGAGATAACAAGCCAAAATCAAAATTTTAATCATGACCTTGACCTTTGACCTTGACCTCATTTTAATTTTTTTGGACCAAGGACCTCATATCAAAAGACCCTATGCCTCTACCACTTATGGTTTTCCAGTTAAAAATGCATATCACTTATATCAAATATAAAAGGGGAAATAACTCTCATATGGAGTCTCCAGATAGCTTCGGTCAAAATGAATCAAATCATCCTGAGGATATAACGAGCAATTTGGTAAAATAAATTTGTCGGTTTCTTATACGGTTGCGAAGATTAAGCGATAACAAGAAAAACAGTGTTCGGGGAGATAACTCTTACATGGATAAGATTTTGGTTACGAGCTGTCAGTTTCAAAAGCGTATTAATTGTTCGATATCATATACCATATATCTAAGCGACATCTTGCGAAACCAAAAAACTGCGAAGGAAAGAAAATTAGGCGGAAGAAAAAAAATAATAATAATTAAACTGTCAATTGTTCTTGAACAATTGAGAGGTCTTTCCTTTTATAACGTAAAATACATGTTTCAATAGACGTAAAATGCATTGAAAAGCTTTAAAACACACTGAAAATCCTTTAAATAAGGTCAAAAACACATAATTAGATATATGGGAATTGACCTTGACCTTTGACCTTTTGACCTTTGTCAAGGTCATTAGTCCCCAATGTCATTGCTGAAGACCCCATGGGTCTAGGACCTTTGGTTATGTAGTAAAAGCTGATTTTGTCTTTTGAGAAACCTAAAACAGGCTTTATGCCCCTTAAAAATAGGTTAAATCTCTTCGGTCAAAATGTAACAAAGTTGCGCCGTAATGACCCAAACATTTTCCACTATTTAAAACATCTGTAAGTATAATGGTTGCTGAGATTATTCCATAACAAGGTGTTAGGTCAAAGGTCAAGGTCAACATACAAATTTGACCTTGAGGTATTTTTCAAAGATACATGAATTGATGATGATTGGTGAAGATCCTAGGTGTCTACGACTTACGGTTTCTGAGTTTTGGTGGTCAACCGACACCGGTTAATTTTTATAGGGGCATAACCCTACCAATGAGTCGTTGAATCTTTTCGATCCAAATGTAACGAAGAACCGGGGTCTGGTCCTGAACAAATTTCACCCTTTATTTTTTTTCTACCTATTACGGTTACGGTGTTGGAACGATAACAAGGTTTTTGGATTTCGGAGGGATTACTCCGAACCGACAAAATATCTCGACTCACAGGGTGAGTTCCGGATAGGTATTCATGACACCGATACAAAGTGTGAACATGAAAGCGACACGTCTTACGGTTACGGAGGCTAACTTCGTCAAAGTTTGGCGGAACAAAAAGAATAATAATAATTAAACTGTCAATTGTTCTTGAACAATTGAGAGGTCTTTCCTTTTGTAATGTAAAATACTTGTTCAAATAGACGTAGAATGTATTGAAAAGCTTTAAAACACACTGAAAAACCTTTAAATAAGGTTAAAAACACCAAATTCGCTATATGGGACATGACCTTGACCTTTGACCTTTTGACCTTTGTCAAGGTCATTAGTCCCCAATGTCATGCCGAAGACCCCATGGGTCTAGGACCTTTGGTTATATAGTAAAAGATGATTTTGTCTTTCCAGAAACCTAAAACAGGTGTTATGCCCCTTAAAAAAAGGTCAAATCTCTTCGGTCAAAATGTAACAAAGTTGTGCCGTAATGACCCAAACATTTTCCACTATTTAAAACTTCTGTAAGTATAATGGTTTCTGAGATTATCCCATAACAAGGTGTTAGGTCAAAGGTCAAGGTCAACATACAAATTTGACCTTGAGGTATTTTTCAAAGACACATAAATTGATGATGATTGGTGAAGATCCTAGGTGTCTACGACTTACGGTTTCTGAGTTTTGGTGGTCAACTGACACCGGTTAATTTTCATAGGGGCATAACCCTACCAATGAGTCGTTGAATCTTTTCGATCCAAATGTAACGAAGAACCAGGGTCTGGTCCTGAACAAATTTCACCCTTTGTTTTTTTTCTACCTATTACGGTTACGGTGTTGGAACGATAACAAGGTTTTTGGGTTTCGGAGGGATTACTCCGAACCGACAAAATGTTTCGACTCACAGGGTGAGTTCCGGATAGGTATTCATGACACCGATACAAAGTGTCAACATGAAAGCGACACGTCTTACGGTTACGGAGGCTAACTTCGTCAAAGTTTGGCGGAACAAAAAGAATAATAATAATAATAATCAGAAGAAATACAGTAAGGTCTTTCCCTTTAGTAAAAGGAAAGACCTTAATAATTAAACTGTCAATTGTTCTTGAACAATTGAGAGGTCTTTCCTTTTGTAATGTAAAATACATGTTCAAATAGACGAAGAATGTATTGAAAAGCTTTAAAACACACTGAAAAACCTTTAAATAAGGTTAAAAACACCAAATTCGCTATCTGGGACATGACCTTGACCTTTGACCTTTTGACCTTTGTCAAGGTCATTAGTCCCCAATGTCATTGCCGAAGACCCCATGGGTCTAGGACCTTTGGTTATATAGTAAAAGATGATTTTGTCTTTCCAGAAACCTAAAACAGGTGTTATGCCCCTTAAAAAAAGGTCAAATCTCTTCGGTCAAAATGTAACAAAGTTGTGCCGTAATGACCCAAACATTTTCCACTATTTAAAACTTCTGTAAGTATAATGGTTTCTGAGATTATCCCATAACAAGGTGTTAGGTCAAAGGTCAAGGTCAACATACAAATTTGACCTTGAGGTATTTTTCAAAGATACATAAATTGATGATGATTGGTGAAGATCCTAGGTGTCTACGACTTATGGTTTCTGAGTTTTGGTGGTCAACCGACACCGGTTAATTTTCATAGGGGCATAACCCTACCAATGAGTCGTTGAATCTTTTCGATCCAAATGTAACGAAGAACCAGGGTCTGGTCCTGAGCAAATTTCACGCTTTGTTTTTTTTCTACCTATTATGGTTACGGTGTTGGAACGATAACAAGGTTTTTGGGTTTCGGAGGGATTACTCCGAACCGACAAAATATTTCGACTCACAGGGTGAGTTCCGGATAGGTATTCATGACACCGATACAAAGTGTGAACATGAAAGCGACACGTCTTACGGTTACGGAGGCTAACTTCGTCAAAGTTTGGCGGAACAAAAAGAATAATAATTAAACTGTCAATTGTTCTTGAACAATTGAGAGGTCTTTCCTTTTGTAATGTAAAATGCATGTTCCAACAGACATAGAATGTATTGAAAAGGTCAAGGTCAACCTTAAAAAGCTCGAAAACACACTAAAAATCCTTTATATAAGGTTAAAAACACTAAATTCGCTATTTGGGACATGACCTTGACCTTTGACCTTTTGACCTTTTTCAAGGTCATCAGTCCCCAATGCCATTACTGAAGACCCCAAGGGTCTAGGACCTTTGGTTATATAGTAAAAGCTGATTTTGTCTTTTCAGAAACCTAAAACAGGGGTTATGCCCCTTATAGAAAGGTCAAATCTCTTTGGTCAAAATGTAACAAAGTTGCGCCATAATGACCCAAACATTTTCCATTATTTAAAACTTCTGTAAGTATAATGGTTTCTGAGATTATCCCATAACAAGGTGTTAGGTCAAAGGTCAAGGTCAATATACAAATTTGACCTTGAGGTATTTTTCAAAGATACATGAATTGATGATGATTGGTGAAGATCCTAGGTGTCTACGACTTACGGTTTCTGAGTTTTGGTGGCCAACCGACACCGATTAATTTTCATAGGGGCATAACCCTACGAATGAGTCGTTGAATCTTTTCGATCCAAATGTAACGAAGAACCGGGGTCTGGTCCTGAACAAATTTCACCCTTCGTTTATTTTCTACCTATTACGGTTACGGTGTTGGAACGATAACAAGGTTTTTTGGTTTCGGAGGGATTACTCCGAACCGACAAAATATTTCGACTCACAGGGTGAGTTCCAGGTAGGTATTCATGACACGGATACAAAGTGTGAACATGAAAGCGACATGGTTTACGGTTACGGAGGGAAATTTTGTCAAAGTTTGGCGGAACAAGAAGAATAATAATAATAATCAGAAGAAATACAGTAAGGTCTTTCCCTTTAGTAAAAGGAAAGACCTTAATAATAATAATCAGAAGAAATACAGTAAGGTCTTTCCCTTTAGTAAAAGGAAAGACCTTAATAATCAGAAGAAATACAGTAAGGTCTTTCCCTTTAGTAAAAGGAAAGACCTTAATCAGAAGAAAACCAATAGGTCTTTCCACGGAAAAGTGGAAAGACCTAATAATAATTAAAATGTCAATTGTTCTTGAACAATTGAGAGGTCTTTCCTTTTTCAAATGTAAAGTACATGTTCCAATAGGCGTAGAATGCATTGAAAAGCTCTCAAACACACATAAAACCGTTAAAAAATGACAAAAACAATAAATTCGATAATTTGGACATGACCTTGACTTTTGACCTTGTGACCTTTGTGAAGGTCATTGGTCCACAATGTCATTGTAAAAAACCCTATGGGTCTAGGACTTTTCGTTCAAGAGTTAAAGCTAATTTTACCTTTTCAGAAACCGTTAACGACGGTTATGCCCCTTAAGAATATGTCAAATCCTTTCGGTCAAAATGTAAAAAAGTTGTGCCTCAGTCACCTTAACATTTTTCACTGTTTACTATTTCTGTAAGATTAACTGTTTTTGAGATATCGACTAAAAAGTTGAAAGGTCAAAGGTCAAGGTCAACCTTAAAAACATTTAAAACACACTAAAAATCCTTAAAATAAGGTCAAAAACACATAATTCGCTATCTGGGACATGACCTTGACCTTTGACATTGTGACTTTTGTCAAGGTCATTCGTCCCCAATGTCATTGGTGAAGACCCCACGGGTCTAGGACCTTTGGTTATATAGTAAAAGCTGATTTTGTCTTTTCAGAAACCTAAATCAGGGGTTATGCCCCTTACAGAAAGGTCAAATCTCTTCGGTCAAAATGTAACAAAGTTGCGCCATAATGACCCAAACATTTTCCACTATTTAAAACTTCTGTAAGTATAATGGTTTCTGAGATTATCCCATAACAAGGTGTTAGGTCAAAGGTCAAGGTCAACATACAAATTTGACCTTGAGGTATTTTTCAAAGATACATGAATTGATGATGAATGGTGAAGATCCTAGGTGTCTACGACTTACGGTTTCTGAGTTTTGGTGGTCAACCGACACCGGTTAATTTTCATAGGGGCATAACCCTATCAATGAGTCGTTGAATCTTTTCGATCCAAATGTAACGAAGAACCAGGGTCTGGTCCTGAACAAATTTCACCCTTTGTTTTTTTTCTACCTATTACGGTTACGGTGTTGGAACGATAACAAGGTTTTTGGGTTTCGGAGGGATTACTCCGAACCGACAAAATATTTCGACTCACAGGGTGAGTTCCGGATAGGTATTCATTACACCGATACAAAGTGTGAACATGAAAGCGACACGTCTTACGGTTACGGAGGCTTACTTCGTCAAAGTTTGGCGGAACAAAAAGAATAATAATAATAATAATAATTAAACTGTCAATTGTTCTTGAACAATTGAGAGGTCTTTCCTTTTGTAATGTAAAATACATGTTCAAACAGACGTAGAATGTATTGAAAAGCTTTAAAACACACTGAAAAACCTTTAAATAAGGTTAAAAACACCAAATTCGCTATATGGGACATGACCTTGACCTTTGACCTTTTGACCTTTGTCAAGGTCATTAGTCCCCAATGTCATTGCCGAAGACCCCATGGGTCTAGGACCTTTGGTTATATAGTAAAAGATGATTTTGTCTTTCCAGAAACCTAAAACAGGTGTTATGCCCCTTAAAAAAAGGTCAAATCTCTTCGGTCAAAATGTAACAAAGTTGTGCCGTAATGACCCAAACATTTTCCACTATTTAAAACTTCTGTAAGTATAATGGTTTCTGAGATTATCCCATAACAAGGTGTTAGGTCAAAGGTCAAGGTCAACATACAAATTTGACCTTGAGGTATTTTTCAAAGATACATAAATTGATGATGATTGGTGAAGATCCTAGGTGTCTACGACTTACGGTTTCTGAGTTTTGGTGGTCAACCGACACCGGTTAATTTTCATAGGGGCATAACCCTACCAATGAGTCGTTGAATCTTTTCGATCCAAATGTAACGAAGAACCAGGGTCTGGTCCTGAACAAATTTCACCCTTTGTTTTTTTTCTACCTATTACGGTTACGGTGTTGGAACAATAACAAGGTTTTTGGGTTTCGGAGGGATTACTCCGAACTGACAAAATATTTCGACTCACAGGGTGAGTTCCGGATAGGTATTTATTACACCGATACAAAGTGTGAACATGAAAGCGACACGTCTTACGGTTACGGAGGCTAACTTCGTCAAAGTTTGGCGGAACAAAAAGAATAATAATAATAATAATAATAATAATAATAATCAGAAGAAATACAGTAAGGTCTTTCCCTTTAGTAAAAGGAAAGACCTTAATAATAATAATAATAATAATAATAATCAGAAGAAATACAGTAAGGTCTTTCCTTATAGAAAAGGAAAGACCTTAATAATAATAATAATAATAATAATAATCAGAAGAAATACAGTAAGGTCTTTCCCTTTAGTAAAAGGAAAGACCTTAATTAAACTGTCAATTGTTCTTGAACAATTGAGAGGTCTTTCCTTTTTTAATGTAAAATACATGTTCCAACAGACGTAGAATGTATTGAAAAGGTCAAGGTCAACCTTAAAAAGCTCGAAAACACACTAAAAATCCTTTAAATAAGGTTAAAAACACTAAATTCGCTATCTGGGACATGACCTTGACCTTTGACCTTTTGACCTTTGTCAAGGTCATTGGTCCCCAATGCCATTACTGAAGACCCCAAAGGTCTAGGACCTTTGGTTATATAGTAAAAGCTGATTTTGTCTTTTCAAAAACCTAAAACAGGGGTTATGCCCCTTATAGAAAGGTCAAATCACTTTGGTCAAAATGTAACAAAGTTGCGCCATAATGACCCAAATATTTTCCACCATTTAAAACTTCTGTAAGTATAATGGTTTCTGAGATTATCCCATAACAAGGTGTTAGGTCAAAGGTCAAGGTCAACATACAAATTTGACCTTGAGGTATTTTTTAAAGATACATGAAATGATGATGATTGGTGAAGATCCTATGTGTCTACGACTTACGGTTTCTGAGTTTTGGTGGCCAACCGACACCGGTTAATTTTCATAGGGGCATAACCCTACCAATGAGTCGTTGAATCTTTTCGATCCAAATGTAACGAAGAACCGGGGTCTGGTCCTGAACAAATTTCACCAATCATTTTTTTTCTACCTATTACGGTTACGGTGTTGGAACGATAACAAGGTTTTTGGGTTTCGGAGGGATTACTCCGAACCGACAAAATATTTCGACTCACAGGGTGAGTTCCGGATAGGTATTCATGACACCGATACAAAGTGTGAACATGAAAGCGACACGTCTTACGGTTACGGAGGGAAATTTTGTCAAAGTTTGGCGGAACAAGAAGAATAATAATTAAACTGTCAATTGTTCTTGAACAATTGAGAGGTCTTTCCTTTTTTAATGTAAAATACATGTTCCAACAGACGTAGAATGTATTGAAAAGGTCAATGTCAACCTTAAAAAGCTCGAAAACACACTGAAAATCCTTCAAATAAGGTCAAAAACACATAATTCGCTATATTGGACATGACCTTGACCTTTGACCTTTTGACCTTTGTCAAGGTCATTAGTCCCCAATGTCATTGCTGAAGACCCCATGGGTCTAGGACCTTTGATTATATAGCAAAAGCTGAATTTGTCTTTTCAGAAACCTAAAACAGGCTTTATGCCCCTTAAAAAAAGGTCAAATCTCTTCGGTCAAAATGTAACAAAGTTGCGCCGTAATGACCCAATCATTTTCCACTATTTGAATCCTCTGTAAGTATTAAGGTTGCTTAGATTATACCATAACAAGGTGTTAGGTCAAAGGTCAAGGTCAACATACACATTTGACCTTGAGGTATTTTTCAAAGTCACATGAATTGATGATGAATGGTGAAGATCCTAGGTGTCTACGACTTACGGTTTCTGAGTTTTGGTGGCCAACCGACACCGGTTAATTTTGATAGGGGCATAACCCTACCAATGAGTCGTTGAATCTTTTCGATCCAAATGTAACGAAGAACCGGGGTCTGGTCCTGAACAAATTTCACCCTTTGTTTTTTTTCTACCTATTATGGTTACGGTGTTGGAACGATAACAAGGTTTTTTGGTTTCGGAGGGATTACTCCGAACCGACAAAATATTTCGACTAACAGGGTGAGTTCCAGATAGGTATTCATGACACCGATACAAAGTGTGAACATGAAAGCGACACGTCTTACGGTTTAGGCTGCTAACTTCGTCAAAGTTTGGCGGAAGAATAATAATAATAATTAAACTGTCAATTGTTCTTGAAACACCAAATTCGCTATATGGGAATTGACCTTGACCTTTGACCTTTTGACCTTTGTCAAGGTCATTAGTCCCCAATGTCATTGCTGAAGACCCCATGGGTCTAGGACCTTTGGTTATGTAGTAAAAGCTGATTTTGTCTTTTCAGAAACCTAAAACAGGCTTTATGCCCCTTAAAAATAGGTTAAATCTCTTCGGTCAAAATGTAACAAAGTTGCGCCGTAATGACCCAAACATTTTCCACTATTTAAAACATCTGTAAGTATAATGGTTGCTGAGATTATTCCATAACAAGGTGTTAGGTCAAAGGTCAAGGTCAACATACAAATTTGACCTTGAGGTATTTTTCAAAGATACATGAATTGATGATGATTGGTGAAGATCCTAGGTGTCTACGACTTACGGTTTCTGAGTTTTGGTGGCCAACCGACACCGGTTAATTTTTATAGGGGCATAACCCTACCAATGAGTCGTTGAATCTTTTCGATCCAAATGTAACGAAGAACCGGGGTCTGGTCCTGAACAAATTTCACCCTTTATTTTTTTTCTACCTATTACGGTTACGGTGTTGGAACGATAACAAGGTTTTTGGGTTTCGGAGGGATTACTCCGAACCGACAAAATATTTCGACTCACAGGGTGAGTTCCGGATAGGTATTCATGACACCGATACAAAGTGTGAACATGAAAGCGACACGTCTTACGGTTACGGAGGCTAACTTCGTCAAAGTTTGGCGGAACAAAAAGAATAATAATTAAACTGTCAATTGTTCTTGAACAATTGAGAGGTCTTTCCTTTTGTAATGTAAAATAAATGTTCAAATAGACGTAGAATGTATTGAAAAGCTTTAAAACACACTGAAAATCGTTTAAATAAGGTTAAAAACACTAAATTCGCTATCTGGGACATGACCTTGACCTTTGACCTTTTGACCTTTGTCAAGGTCATCAGTCCCCAATGTCATTGCCGAAGACCCCATGGGTCTAGGACCTTTGGTTATATAGTAAAAGCTGATTTTGTCTTTCCAGAAACCTAAAACAGGTGTTATGCCCCTTAAAAAAAGGTCAAATCTCTTCGGTCAAAATGTAACAAAGTTGCGCCGTAATGAACCAAACATTTTCCACTATTCAAAACTTCTGTAAGTATTATGGTTTCTGAGATTATCCCATAACAAGGTGATAGGTCAAAGGTCAAGGTCAACATACAAATTTGACCTTGAGATATTTTTCAAAGATACATGAATTGATGATGAATGGTGAAGATCCTAGGTGTCTACGACTTACGGTTTCTGAGTTTTGGTGGTCAACCGACACCGGTTAATTTTCATAGGGGCATAACCCTACCAATGAGTCGTTGAATCTTTTCGATCCAAATGTAACGAAGAACCGGGGTCTGGTCCTGAACAAATTTCACACTTTGTTTTTTTTCTACCTATTACGGTTACGGTGTTGGAACGATAACAAGGTTTTTTGGTTTCGGAGGGATAACTCCGAACCGACAAAATATTTCGACTAACAGGGTGAGTTCCGGATAGGTATTCATGACACGAATACAAAGTGTGAATATAAAAGCGACACGTCTTACGGTTACGGAGGCTAACTTCGTCAAAGTTTGGCGGAAAAAGAATAATAATAATAATAATAAACAGAAGAAATACAGTAAGGTCTTTCCCTTTTGTAAAAGGAAAGACCTTAATAATAATAATCAGAAGAAATACAGTAAGGTCTTTCCCTTTAGTAAAAGGAAAGACCTTAATAATAATAATCAGAAGAAATACAGTAAGGTCTTTCCCTTTAGTAAAAGGAAAGACCTTAATAATAATAAACAAAAGAAATACAGTAAGGTCTTTCCCTTTTGTAAAAGGAAAGACCTTAATTAAAATGTCAATTGTTCTTGAACAATTGAGAGGTCTTTCCTTTTCGAAATGTAAAGTACATGTTGCAATAGGCGTAGAATGCATTGAAAAGCTCTCAAACACACATAAAACCGCTAAAAAATGACAAAAACAATAAATTCGATAATTTGGACATGACCTTGACTTTTGACCTTGTGACCTTTGTGAAGGTCATTGGTCCACAATGTCATTGTAAAAGACCCCATGGGTCTAGGACTTTTCGTTCAAGAGTTAAAGCTAATTTTACCTTTTCAGAAACCGTTAACGGCGGTTATGCCCCTTAAGAATATGTCAAATCCTTTCGGTCAAAATGTAAAAAAGTTGTGCCTCAGTCACCTTAACATTTTTCACTGTTTACTATTTCTGTAAGATTAACCGTTTTTGAGATATCGACTAAAAAGTTGAAAGGTCAAAGGTCAAGGTCAACCTTAAAAACACTTAAAACACACTCAAAATGTTTAAAATAAGGTCAAAAACACATAATTCGCTATCTGGGACATGACCTTGACCTTTGACCTTGTGACCTTTGTCAAGGTCATTAGTCCCCAATGTCATTGGTGAAGACCCCACGGGTCTAGGACCTTTGGTTATATAGTAAAAGCTGATTTTGTCTTTTCAGAAACCTAAATCAGGGGTTATGCCCCTTACAGAAAGGTCAAATCTCTTCGGTCAAAATGTAACAAAGTTGCGCCATAATGACCCAAACATTTTCCACTATTTAAAACTTCTGTAAGTATAATGGTTTCTGAGATTATCCCATAACAAGGTGTTAGGTCAAAGGTCAAGGTCAACATACAAATTTGACCTTGAGGTATTTTTCAAAGATACATGAATTGATGATGAATGGTGAAGATCCTAGGTGTCTACGACTTACGGTTTCTGAGTTTTGGTGGCCAACCGACACCGGTTAATTTTCAGAGGGGCATAACCCTACCAATGAGTCGTTGAATCTTTTCGATCCAAATGTAACGAAGAACCGGGGTCTGGTCTTGAACAAATTTCACCCTTTGTTTTTTTTCTACCTATTAAGGTTACGGTGTTGGAACGATAACAAGGTTTTTGGGTTTCGGAGGGATAACTCCGAACCGACAAAATATTTCGACTAACAGGGTGAGTTCCAGATAGGTATTCATGACACCGGTACAAAGTGTGAACATGAAAGCGACACGTCTTACGGTTAACGCGGCTAAATTTGTCAAAGTTTGGCGGAAAAAGAATAATAATAATAATTAAACTGTCAATTGTTCTTGAACAATTGAGACGTCTTTCCTTTTGTAATGTAAAATACATGTTCCACCAGACGTAGAATGATTTTAAAA
The DNA here is from genome assembly GCF_965363235.1 of Mytilus galloprovincialis. NCBI lineage: Eukaryota > Metazoa > Mollusca > Bivalvia > Mytilida > Mytilidae > Mytilus > Mytilus galloprovincialis. The sequence goes on from NC_134846.1 coordinate 11,232,575, forward strand.
CGTCAAGGTCATTCTTAAAAAGCTCGAAAACACACTAAAAATCCTTTAAATAAGGTTAAAAACACTAAATTCGCTATCTGGGACATGACCTTGACCTTTGACCTTTTGACCTTTGTCAAGGTCATTAGTCCCCAATGCCATTACTGAAGACCCCAGGGGTCTAGGACCTTTGGTTATATAGTAAAAGCTGATTTTGTCTTTTCAGAAACCTAAAACAGGGGTTATGCCCCTTATAGAAAGGTCAAATCTCTTTGGTCAAAATGTAACAAAGTTGCGCCATAATGACCCAAACATTTTCCACTATTTAAAACTTCTGTAAGTATAATGGTTTCTGAGATTTTTCCATAACAAGGTGTTAGGTCAAAGGTCAAGGTCAACATACAAATTTGACCTTGAGATATTTTTCAAAGATACATGAATTGATGATGAATGGTGAAGATCCTAGGTCTCTACGACTTACGGTTTCTGAGTTTTGGTGGTCCACCGACACCGGTTAATTTTCATAGGGGCATAACCCTACCAGTGAGTCGTTGAATCTTTTTGATCCAAATGTAACGAAGAACCAAGGTCTGGTCCTGAACAAATTTCACCCTTTGTTTTTTTTCTACCTATTATGGTTACGGTGTTGGAACGATAACAAGGTTTTTTGGTTTCGGAGGGATTACTCCGAACCGACAAAATATTTCGACTAACAGGGTGAGTTCCAGATAGGTATTCATGACACCGATACAAAGTGTGAACATGAAAGCGACACGTCTTACGGTTTAGGCTGCTAACTTCGTCAAAGTTTGGCGGAAGAATAATAATAATAATTAAAAACCAATTCTTCAGAGAACAATTGAAGGTCTTTCCACCTCGATAATAAGAATGAAATTTAAAAAACGATGTTAGAAAATGTCACTCCTTGTTGATGTTATTTGGTTCTTCAAATTGATATAAAAAATAAGACTAATAGGTATATGCAGAAGACTTGAAATTATTTTTAGCAAAGGTCAAAATCTAGAATGTCAAATTGACCTTTGACCTTGACCTCAATTTCAAGGTCATAGGTCAGGGATCTCAAATCAAAAGACCCGAGGTCAATCATTTGTATGGTGGTGGAGAAATACTGATTTCAAATACATAAGGGGAGAAAACTCCTATAAGGGTTAACCAAAACACTTCGACTGAAATAGATTGAAGTTGCGCCTTTTTGTAAACAGCAATTTGGCAAACAAATCATATCATTTACTGTAACAGTTTCTTTTGAATAACGATAACAAGCAAAATTCAAAATTTATAACATGACCTTGACCTTTGACCTTGATCTCAATTTCAAGGTCATAGGTCAGTGAACACAAAACGGAAGACCGGAGGTCAATCACTTGTATGGTTGTGGAGAAAAACTGATTTGAAATACATAAGGGGAGAAAACTCCTATAAGGGTTAACCAAAACACTTTGACTGAAATAGGTTGAAGTTGCGCCTTATTGTAAACAGTTATTTAGCAAACACATCATATCATTTACTGTCACAGTTTCTGTGGTATAACGATAACAAGCAAAATTCAAAATTTAGAACATGACCTTGACCTTTGACCTTGACCTCATTTTCCTTCAAATGGACCAAGGACTTCATATCAAAAGACTGTAGGCCTCTACGACTTATAACGTATGAATTGATCCAACAAATCGCCTATCTTAAATTTTCAAAGGGAAATAACTCCCTTAAGATGTCTTCCGATCACTAAAGTCAAAATAATTCAAATCATTCTCAAGAGTAGACGACCAATTTGGTGAAAACAGTTTGCTAAAATCTTTTACGGTTTTAGAGATATAGCGATAACAAGAAAAAGGGGACGCAGGGAGATAACTCCTATAAGAATAAGTGTTCGGTCACACAGGGTGAGTTTCGAAACCCCATTACTGTACAACATCATTGGCCAAAAAATCCATTCTATATGTTGTAAGACAAAAAAGCATCTCAGACGGCAGAAGAAAAAAAAAAAAAAAAAAAAAATAATCAGAAGAAAAACAAAAGGTCTTTCCACGAAAAGTGGAAAGACCTAATAATAATAATAATTAAAAACCAATTGTTCAGAGAACCATTGATGGTCTTTTCACCAGTTTAGACCTTTTTTTTATATGAAAATATTAAAATTTGGTTTTAAATGTCAATTTTAGTGTCAAATGACAGCTTATTCAACGCTTATTCCAAAAATATATGGTTTCTATAAAAAAAATATACAGAAAAGGGAGATAATCTTTTAATTCCGGTTTAAAAAGTTTACTTCCGGTATTGTTTTATAGTTTACTTGACACTGATTCCAAAAATATATGGTTCCATATACTTTTACATTGATTTAGTACAAAAAATAGCTACTTCCGGTTTACAAAAGGTCACTTCCGGTTGTGTTTTTTAAGGTCACATTGCTTACAACTGAATGCAAAAAGTCCCATGGCTGTATCATGTGTACATATGAGGTAAAAGCAAAGGTCAAAATCTAGAACGTTTAATTAGCATATGACCTTGAGCTCAATTTCAAGGTCATAAACCAAGGACCTCAAATCAAAAGACTCTAGTCCTCTACTGAATATTGTTAATGAGTTATATTACCATACGTATGATATTAGATATAAAAAGGGGGAAAACTCGCGTCAAATGTCTACGTACCCTTTTCGACTAAAATTAATGTGTTACGACATGTCGTAACTAACAATTGTGTGAAAATATTTTGTTGATATCTTATATGATTTCTGAAAATAAGAGATAACAAGCCAAAATCAAAATTTTAATCATGACCTTGATCTTTGACCTTGACCTCATTTTCATTTTTTAGGACCAAGGACCTCAAATCAAAAGACCCTAGGCCTCTACCACTTATGGTTTTCCAGTTAAAAATGCATATCACTTATATCAAATATAAAAGGGGAAATAACTCTCATATGGAGTCTCCGGATAGCTTCGGTCAAAATTAATCAAATCATCCTGAGGATATAACAAGCAATTTGGTAAAATAAATTTGTCAGTTTCTTATACCGTTGCGAAGATTAAGTGATAACAAGAAAAACAGTGTACGGGGAGATAACTCTTATATAGGAAAGTATTTGGTTTCACAGGGTCAGGTTCAAAAGTGCATAAACTGTTCGATATCATATTCCAAATATCTAAGCGACATCTTGCGAAACAAAAAAACAGCGAAGGAAAAAAATTTGGCGGAAGAAAAAAAAAATAATAATTAAAAACCAATTGTTCAGAGAACCATTGATGGTCTTTCCACCACTTACAACCTATTTTGATTTGAAAATATTAAAAATTCAGTTGAAATGTCAATTCCTATGACTTTATGATGTCTAAATATGAATTTGGAGCAAAGGTCAAAATCTAGAACTTCCAATTAACCTATGACCTTGACCTCAATTTCAAGGTCATAGACTAAGGATCTCAAATCTAAAGACACTAGTTCCTTAATATGTATGGTTCATGAGTAATATTACTTTACGCATAATTCTAAACATAAGAGGGGCGAAAACTCCCATTTATTGTCTACGCACCCTTTCAACCAAAATTTGTAAGTTACGACATGTCGCAACTAACAATTTAGTAAAAATAATTTGTTGATATCTTATAAGGTTAATGAAAATGAGTGAAAATAAGCCATAATCAAAATTTAGAATATGACCTTGACCTTTGACCTTGAACTAATTTTCATTTTTTTGGACCAAGGATCTCAAATCAAAAGACCCTAGGTCTCTATCACTTATGGTTTACCAGTTAGAAATGCAAATTCTTATATCAAACATAAAAGGGGGGATAACTGTCATATGGAATCTATATACGGTTTCGGTCAAAATAAAACAGAACATCCTAAGGATATAACGAGCAATTTGGAAAAATAAATTTGTCGGTTTCTTATATGGTTGCGAAGCCTTAGAGATAACAAGAAAAACAGTGTTCGGGGAGATAACTCTTATTTGGGAAAGTATTCGGTTAAAACGAGTTGGTTTCAAAAGCGTATAAACTGTTCGATATCATATTCCAAAAATCTAAGCGACATCTTGCGAAACAAAAAAACAGCGAAGGAAACAAATTAGGCGGAAGAAAAAAAAAAAAAATAATAATAATAATAATAATAATCAGAAGAAATCCAATAGGTCTTTCCACGGAAAAGTGGAAAGACCTAATAATCAGAAGAAAAGCAATAGGTCTTTCCACGGAAAAGTGGAAAGACCTAATAAACAGAAGAAATACAGTAAGGTCTTTCCCTTTTGTAAAAGGAAAGACCTTAATTAAAAACCAATTGTTCAAAGAACAATTGAAGGTCTTTCAACTAATAAAGATCTATTTTGATATGAAAATATTAAAATTCAGTTGAAAATGTCAGTTCCTATGGCTTTATGATGTATAAATATGAATTTAAAGCAAAGGTCAAAATCTAGCACGTCCAATTAACCTTTGACCTTGACCTCAATTTCAAGGTCATAGACTAAACATCTCGAATCAAAAGACACTATTTCCTTAATATGTATGGTTCATGAGTAATATCACTTTACGCATAATTCGAAATATAAAAGGGGCGAAAACTCCCATTTATTGTCTACGCACCCTTGCAACCAAAATTTATAAGTTACGACATGTCGCAACTAACAATTAAGTAAAAATAATTTGTCGATATCTTATAAGGTTAATGAAAATAAGTGAAAATAGGCCAAAATCAAAATTTAAAATTTGACCTTGACCTTTGACCTTGACCTAATTTTCATTTTTTTGGACCAAGGATCTTAAATCAAAAAACCCTAGGTCTCTATCACTTATGGTTTACCAGTTAGAAATGCAAATCACTTATATCATATATAAAAGGGGGGATAACTCTCATATGGAGTCTCCGGATAGCTTCGGTCCAAATAGAACAGAACATCCTGAGGATATAACGAGCAATTTGGAAAAATAAATTTGTCGGTTTCCTATACGGTTGCGAAGCCTTAGAGATAACAAGAAAAACAGTGTTCAGGGAGATAACTCTTACAAGGTAAAGTTTTTTGTTACGCGGTGCCAGTTTCAGAAGCGTATTAACTGTTCGATATCATATACCATATATCTTAGCGACATCTTGCGAAACAAAAAAACAGTGAAGGAAAAAAAAGTTGGCGGAAGAAAAAAAAAAAAAATAATAATAATAATAATAATAATTAAAAACCAATTGTTCAGAGAACCATTGATGGTCTTTCCACTAGTAATGATTTTTTTTATATAAAAATATTAAAATTTGCTTTTAAATGTCAATTTCAGCGTCAAATGACAACTTATTGTACGCTGATCTAAAAATATAAGGTTTATATACAAAAAGATATAAATAAGGGAGATAATTTTCTACTTCCGGTTCAAAATATGTTACTTCCGGTACTGTCTTATAGATTACTTGACGCTGATTCCAAAAATATATGGTTTTACATACTTTTACAATAATTTATACCAAAAATTAGCTACTTCCGGTTTGCAAAAGGTCACTTCCGGTTAGCTTTTTCAACGTCATATTGCTTGCAACCTAATGCAAAAAGTCTAATAGCTTTAACATGAATATATATGAGATAAAAGCAAAGGTCAAAATCTTGAATATTAAATTAACATATGACCTTGAGCTCAATTTCAAGGTCATAAACTAAGGACCTCAAATCAAAAGACTCTAGGTCTTTACTTTATATTGTTAATGAGTTATATTACCATACAACTGATATTAGATATAAAAGGGGGGAAAACTAACATCAAATGTTTACGTACCCTTTTGACTAAAATTTATGTGTAACTACATGTCGCGACTAACAATTGTGTGAAAATATTTTGTCGATATCTTATAAGATTTCTGAAAATAAGCGATAACAAGCCAAAATCAAAATTTTGAACATGACCTTGACCTTTGACCTTGACCTCATTTTCATTTTTTTGAACCAAGGACCTTAAATCAAAAGACCCTAGGCCTATGTCACTTATCGTTTACCAGTTAGAAATGCAAATCAGTTATATCATATACAAAAGGGGGAATAACTCTCATATGGAGTCTCCGGATAGCTTCGACTAAAATTATTCATTTCATCCTGAGGATATAACGAGCAATTTGGTAAAATAAATTTGTCGGTTTCTTATATGGTTGCGACATATAAGTGATAACAAGAAAAACAGTGTTCGGGGAGATAACTCTTACATGGAAAAGATTTTTGTTACGCGGTGTCAGTTTCAAAAGCGTATTAACTCTTCGATATCATATACAAAATATCTAAGTGACATCTTGTGAAACAAAAAGTTAGCGAAGCAAAAAAAATTAGGCGGAAGAAAAAAAATAATAATAATCAGAAGAAAACCAATAGGTCTTTCCACGGAAAAGTGGAAAGACCTAATTAAAAACCAATTGTTCAAAGAACAATTGAAGGTCTTTCAACTTTTGGTATGAAAATATTAAAATTCAGTTGAAAATGTCAGTTCCTATGGCTTTATGATGTATAAATATGAATTTAAAGCAAAGGTCAAAATCTAGAACATCCAATTAACCTTTGACCTTGACCTCAATTTCAAGGTCATAGACTAAACATCTCGAATCAAAAGACACTAGTTCCTTAATATGTATGGTTCATGAGTAATATCACTTTACGCATAATTCTAAATAAAAGAGGGGCGAAAACTCCCATTTTTTGTCTACGCACCCTTGCAACCAAAATTTATAAGTTACGACATGTCGCAACTTACAATTTAGTAAAAATAATTTGTCTATATCTTATAAGGTTAATGAAAATAAGTGAAAATAAGCCAAAATCAAAATTTAGAATTTGACCTTGACCTTCGACCTTGACCTAATTTTCATTTTTTTGAACCAAGGATCTTAAATCAAAAGACCCTAGGTCTCTATCACTTATGGTTTACCACTTAGAAATGCATATCACTTATATCATATACAAAAGGGGGGATAACGCTCATATGGAGTCTCCGGATAGCTTCGGTCAAAATAAAACAGAACATCCTGAGGATATAACGAGCAATTTGGAAAAATAAATTTGTCGGTTTCTTATACGGTTGCGAAGCCTTAGAGATAACAAGAAAAACAGTGTTCGGGGAGATAACTCTTACAAAGTAAAGTTTTTTGTTACGCGGTGTCAGTTTCAGAAGCGTATCATCTGTTCCATATCATATACCATATATCTAAGCGACATCTTGCGAAACAAAAAAACAGTGAAGGAAAAAAAATTTGGCGGAAGAAAAAAAAAAATAATAATCAGAACAAAAACAATAGGTCTTTCAACTGAAAGGTTGAAAGACCTAATAATAATAATAATAATAATTAAAAACCAATTGTTCAAAGAACAATTGAAGGTCTTTCAACCAATAAGGATCTATTTTGATATAAAAATATTAAGATTCAATTGAAAATGTCAGTTGCTATGTCTTTATGATATAAAAATATGAATTTCGAGCAAAGGTCAAAATCTAGAACGTCCAATTAACCTATGACCTTGACCTCAATTTCAAGGTCACTAACTAAGGATCCCAAATCAAAAGACCCTAGGTCAGTATTATTTATGGTTTATGAGTAATATCACTTTACGCATAATTCTAAATATAAGAGGGGCAAAAACTCCCATTTATTGTCTACGCACCCTTCCAATCAAAATTTATAAGTTACGACATGTCGCAACTAACAATTTAGTAAAAATAATTTGTCGCAGTCTTATAAAATTAATGAAGTAAGTGAAAATAAGCCAAAATCAAAATTTAAAATTTGACCTTGACCTTTGACCTCGACCTAATTTTCATTTTTTTGGACCAAGGATCTTAAATCAAAAGACCCTAGGTCTCTATCACTTATGGTTTACCAGTTAGAAATGCAAATCACTTATATCATATATAAAAGGGGGGATAACTCTCATATGGAGTCTCCGGATAGCTTCGGTCCAAATGAAACAGAACATCCTGAGGATATAACGAGCAATTTGGAAAAATAAATTTGTCGGTTTCTTATACGGTTGCGAAGCCTTAGAGATAACAAGAAAAACAGTGTTCGGGGAGATAACTCTTACAAGGTAAAGTTTTTTGTTACGCGGTGTCAGTTTCAGAAGCGTATTAACTGTTCGATATCATATACCATATATCTTAGCGACATCTTGCGAAACAAAAAAACAGTGAAGGAACAAAAAGTTGGCGGAAGAAAAAAAAAAATAATAATAATAATAATCAGAACAAAAACAATAGGTCTTTCACCTGAAAGGTTGAAAGACCTAATAATAATCAGAACAAACCCTATAGGTCTTTCACCTGAAAGGTTGAAAGACCTAATAATAATAATAATAATAATAATAATAATCAGAACAAATACAATAGGTCTTTCACCTGAAAGGTTGAAAGACCTAATAATAATAATAATAATAATTAAAAACCAATTGTTCAGAGAACCATTGATGGTCTTTCCACCAGTTAAGACCTTTTCTATATTAAAATATTAAAATTTGGTTTAAAATGACAATTTTAGCGCCAAATGACAGCTTATTGAACGCTTATTCAAAAAATATATGGTTTCTATAAAAAAATATATCGAAAAAGGAGATAATCTTTTACTTCCGGTTTAAAAAGTTTACTTCCGGTATTGTTTGATAGTTTACTTGACACTGATTCCAAAAATATATGGTTCTATATACTTTAACTTTGATTTAGTACAAAAAATAGCTACTTCCGGTTTACAAAAGGTCACTTCCGGTTGTGTTTTTTAAGGTCACATTGCTTACAACTTAATGCAAAAAGTCCCATGGCTTTATCATGTGTACATATGAGGTAAAAGCAAAGGTCAAAATCTAGAACGTTTAATTAGCATATGACCTTGAGCTCAATTTCAAGGTTATAAACCAAGGACCTCAAATCAAAAGACTCTAGTCCTCTAATTTATATTGTTAATGAGTTATATTACCATACGTATGATATTAGATATAAAAATGGGGAAAACTCGCGTCAAATGTCTACGTACCCTTTCGACTAAAATTTATGTGTTACGACATGTCGTAACTAACAATTGTGTGAAAATATTTTGTCCATATCTTGTATGAATACTGAAAATAAGAGATAACAAGCCAAAATCAAAATTTTATTCATGACCTTGACCTTTGACCTTGACCTCATTTAAATTTTTTTGGACAAAGGACCTCAAATCAAAAGACCCTAGGCCTCTACCACTTATGGTTTTCCAGTTAAAAATGCATATCACTTATATTAAAAGGGGAAATAACTCTCATATGGAGTCTCCAGATAGCTTCGTTCAAAATGAATCAAATCATCCTGAGGATATAACGAGCAATTTGGTAAAATAAATTTGTAGGTTTCTTATACGGTTGCGAAGATTAAGCGATAACAAGAAAAACGGTGTTCGGGGAGATAACTCTTACATGGATGAGATTTTGGTTACGAGCTGTCAGTTTCAAAAGCGTATTAATTGTTCGATATCATATACCATATATCTAAGCGACATCTTGCGAAACAAAAAAACTGCGAAGGAAAGAAAATTAGGCGGAAGAAAAAAAATAATAATTAAAAACCAATTGTTCAGAGAACCATTGATGGTCTTTCCACCAGTTAAGACCTTTTTTATATAAAAATATTACAATTTGGTTTAAAATGTCAATTTTAGCGCCAAATGACAGCTTATTGAACGCTTATTCAAAAAAATATATGGTTTCTATAAAAAAATATATCGAAAAGGGAGATAATCTTTTACTTCCGGTTTGAAAAGTTTACTTCCGGTATTGTTTGATAGTTTACTTGACACTGATTCCAAAAATATATGGTTCTATATACTTTTACATTGATTTAGTACAAAAAAAGGCTACTTCCGGTTTACAAAAGGTCACTTCCGGTTGTGTTTTTAAGGTCACATTGCTTACAACTTAATGCAAAAAGTCCCATGGCTTTATCATGTGTACATATGAGGTAAAAGCATAGGTCAAAATCTAGAACGTTTAATTAGCATATGACCTTGAGCTCAATTTCAAGGTCATAAACCAAGGACCTCAAATCAAAAGACTCTAGTCCTCTACTGTATATTGTTAATGAGTTATATTACCATACGTATGATATTAGATATAAAAAGGGGGAAAACTCGCGTCAAATGTCTACGTACCCTTTTCGACTAAAATTAATGTGTTACGACATGTCGTAACTAACAATTGTGTGAAAATATTTTGTTGATATCTTATATGATTTCTGAAAATAAGAGATAACAAGCCAAAATCAAAATTTTAATCATGACCTTGATCTTTGACCTTGACCTCATTTTCATTTTTTAGGACCAAGGACCTCAAATCAAAAGACCCTAGGCCTCTACCACTTATGGTTTTCCAGTTAAAAATGCATATCACTTATATCAAATATAAAAGGGGAAATAACTCTCATATGGAGTCTCCGGATAGCTTCGGTCAAAAGTAATCAAATCATCCTGAGGATATAACGAGCAATTTGGTAAAATAAATTTGTCGGTTTCTTATACCGTTGCGAAGATTAAGCGATAACAAGAAAAACAGTGTACGGGGAGATAACTCTTATATAGGAAAGTATTTGGTTTCACAGGGTCAGGTTCAAAAGCGCATAAACTGTTCGATATCATATTCCAAATATCTAAGCGACATCTTGCGAAACAAAAAAACAGCGAAGGAAAAAAATTTGGCGGAAGAAAAAAAAAAATAATAATAATCAGAAGAAAAGCAATAGGTCTTTCCACGGAAAAGTGGAAAGACCTAATAATCAGAAGAAAACCAATAGGTCTTTCCACGAAAAGTGGAAAGACCTAATAAACAGAAGAAATACAGTAAGGTCTTTCCCTTTTGTAAAAGGAAAGACCTTAATAATAATTAAAATGTCAATTGTTCTTGAACAATTGAGAGGTCTTTCCTTTTGTAATGTAAAATACATGTTCCAATAGACGTAGAATGTACTGAAAAGCTTTAAAACACACTGAAAATCCTTTAAATTAGGTCAAAAACACATAATTCGCTATATAGGACATGACCTTGACCTTTGACCTTTTGACCTTTGTCAAGGTCATTAGTCCCCAATGTCATTGCTGAAGACCCGATGGGTCTAGGACCTTTGGTTATATAGTAAAAGCTGATTTTGTCTTTTCAGAAACCTAAATCAGGGGTTATGCCCCTTACAGAAAGGTCAAACCTCTTTGGTCAAAATGTAACAAAGTTGCGCCATAATGACCCAAACATTTTCCACTATTTAAAACTTCTGTAAGTATAATGGTTTCTGAGATTATCCCATAACAAGGTGTTAGGTCAAAGGTCAAGGTCAACATACAAATTTGACCTTGAGGTATTTTTCAAAGTCACATGAATTGATGATGAATGGTGAAGATCTAAGGTGTCTACGACTTACGGTTTCTGAGTTTTGGTGGCCAACCGACACCGGTTAATTTTCATAGGGGCATAACCCTACCAATGAGTCGTTGAAACTTTTCGATCCAAATGTAACGAAGAACCGGGGTCTGGTCCTGAACAAATTTCACCCTTTGTTTTTTTTCTACCTATTACGGTTACGGTGTTGGAACGATAACAAGGTTTTTGGGTTTCGGAGGGATTACTCCGAACCGACAAAATATTTCGACTAACAGGGTGAGTTCTGGATAGGTATTCATGACACCGATACAAAGTGTGAACATGAAAGCGACACGTCTTACGGTTAAGGCTGCTAACTTCGTCAAAGTTTGGCGGAAAAAGAATAATAATAATTAAACTGTCAATTGTTCTTGAACAATTGAGAGGTCTTTCCTTTTGTAATGTAAAATACATGTTCAAACAGACGTATTGAAAAGCTTTAAAACACACAGAAAAACCTTTAAATAAGGTTAAAAACACCAAATTCGCTATATGGGACATGACCTTGACCTTTGACCTTTTGACCTTTGTCAAGGTCATTAGTCCCCAATGTCATTGCCTAAGACCCCATGGGTCTAGGACCTTTGGTTATATAGTAAAAGATGATTTTGTCTTTCCAGAAACCTAAAACAGGTGTTATGCCCCTTAAAAAAAGGTCAAATCTCTTCGGTCAAAATGTAACAAAGTTGTGCCGTAATGACCCAAACATTTTCCACTATTTAAAACTTCTGTAAGTATAATGGTTTCTGAGATTATCCCATAACAAGGTGTTAGGTCAAAGGTCAAGGTCAACATACAAATTTGACCTTGAGGTATTTTTCAAAGATACATAAATTGATGATGATTGGTGAAGATCTTAGGTGTCTACGACTTACGGTTTCTGAGTTTTGGTGGTCAACCGACACCGGTTAATTTTCATAGGGGCATAACCCTACCAATGAGTCGTTGAATCTTTTCGATCCAAATGTAACGAAGAACCAGAGTCTGGTCCTGAACAAATTTCACCCTTTGTTTTTTTTCTACCTATTACGGTTACGGTGTTGGAACGATAACAAGGTTTTTGGGTTTCGGAGGGATTACTCCGAACCGACAAAATATTTCGACTCACAGGGTGAGTTCCGGATAGGTATTCATTACACCGATACAAAGTGTGAACATGAAAGCGACACGTCTTACGGTTACGGAGGCTAACTTCGTCAAAGTTTGGCGGAACAAAAAGAATAATAATTAAAATGTCAATTGTTCTTGAACAATTGAGAGGTCTTTCCTTTTCGAAATGTAAAGTACATGTTGCAATAGGCGTAGAATGCATTGAAAAGCTCTCAAACACACATAAAACCGCTAAAAAATGACAAAAACAATAAATTCGATAATTTGGACATGACCTTGACTTTTGACCTTGTGACCTTTGTGAAGGTCATTGGTCCACAATGTCATTGTAAAAGACCCCATGGGTCTAGGACTTTTCGTTCAAGAGTTAAAGCTAATTTTACCTTTTCAGAAACCGTTAACGGCGGTTATGCCCCTTAAGAATATGTCAAATCCTTTCGGTCAAAATGTAAAAAAGTTGTGCCTCAGTCACCTTAACATTTTTCACTGTTTACTATTTCTGTAAGATTAACCGTTTTTGAGATATCGACTAAAAAGTTGAAAGGTCAAAGGTCAAGGTCAACCTTAAAAACACTTAAAACACACTCAAAATGCTTAAAATAAGGTCAAAAACACATAATTCGCTATCTGGGACATGACCTTGACCTTTGACCTTGTGACCTTTGTCAAGGTCATTAGTCCCCAATGTCATTGGTGAAGACCCCACGGGTCTAGGACCTTTGGTTATATAGTAAAAGCTGATTTTGTCTTTTCAGAAACCTAAATCAGGGGTTATGCCCCTTACAGAAAGGTCAAATCTCTTCGGTCAAAATGTAACAAAGTTGCGCCATAATGACCCTAACATTTTCCACTATTTAAAACTTCTGTAAGTATAATGGTTTCTGAGATTATCCCATAACAAGGTGTTAGGTCAAAGGTCAAGGTCAACATACAAATTTGACCTTGAGGTATTTTTCAAAGATACATGAATTGATGATGAATGGTGAAGATCCTAGGTGTCTACGACTTACGGTTTCTGAGTTTTGGTGGCCAACCGACACCGGTTAATTTTCAGAGGGGCATAACCCTACCAATGAGTCGTTGAATCTTTTCGATCCAAATGTAACGAAGAACCGGGGTCTGGTCCTGAACAAATTTCACCCTTTGTTTTTTTTCTACCTATTACGGTTACGGTGTTGGAACGATAACAAGGTTTTTGGGTTTCGGAGGGATAACTCCGAACTGACAAAATATTTCGACTAACAGGGTGAGTTCCAGATAGGTATTCATGACACCGATACAAAGTGTGAACATGAAAGCGACACGTCTTACGGTTAATGCGGCTAAATTTGTCAAAGTTTGGCGGAAAAAGAATAATAATAATAATTAAACTGTCAATTGTTCTTGAACAATTGAGAGGTCTTTCCTTTTGTAATGTAAAATACATGTTCCAACAGACGTAGAATGTATTGAAGAGGTCAAGGTCAACCTTAAAAAGCTCGAAAACACATTAAAAATCCTTTATATAAGGTTAAAAACACTAAATTCGCTATTTTGGACATGACCTTGACCTTTGACCTTTTGACTTTTGTCAAGGTCATTAGTCCCCAATGCCATTACTGAAGACCCCAAGGGTCTAGGACCTTTGGTTATATAGTAAAAGCTGATTTTGTCTTTTCAGAAACCTAAAACAGGGGTTATGCCCCTTATAGAAAGGTCAAATCTCTTTGGTCAAAATGTAACAAAGTTGCGCCATAATGACCCAAACATTTTCCACTATTTAAAACTTCTGTAATTATAATGGTTTCTGAGATTATCCCATAACAAGGTGTTAGGTCAAAGGTCAAGGTCAACATACAAATTTGACCTTGAAGTATTTTTTAAAGATACATGAATTGATGATGATTGGTGAAGATCCTAGGTGTCTAAGACTTACGGTTTCTGAGTTTTGGTGGCCAACCGACACCGGTTAATTTTCATAGGGGCATAACCCTACCAATGAGTCGTTGAATCCTTTCGATCCAAATTTAACGAAGAACCGGGGTCTGGTCCTAAACAAATTTCACCCTTTGTTTTTTTTCTACCTATTACGGTTACGGTGTTGGAACGATAACAAGGTTTTTGGGTTTCGGAGGGATTACTCCGAACCGACAAAATATTTCGACTCACAGGGTGAGTTCCGGATAGGTATTCATGACACCGATACAAAGTGTGAACATGAAAGCGACACGTCTTACGGTTACGGAGGGAAATTTTGTCAAAGTTTGGCGGAACAAGAAGAATAATAATTAAAAACCAATTGTTCAGAGAACAATTGAAGGTCTTTCCATCAAAACAATGTATTTTGATATGAAAAGTTGTGAAACTAAGTTTAAAATGTCATTTCAATCGTCAAATGATAGCTCCTAGTAAGCTGATTCCAAAAATATATTGTTTCCATACATTTTTTTTAAATAAGGGAGATAATTTGTTACTTCCGGTTTGAAAAATGTTACTTCCGATTATATTTGAATATTTACTTGACACTGATTCCAAAAATATCTGGTTCTATATACTTTTATATTAAAAAGTACAAAAAAATAGCTATTTCCGGTTTACAAAAGGTCACTTCCGGTTGTTTTTTACAAGGTTAAATGGTTTGATATCTTTTTCTAAAAGTTGTATATCTTTATCATGTATACATATAGAATAAAAGCAAAGGTCAAAATCTAGAACGTCAAATTAAGCTATGACCTTGAGATCAGTTTCAAGGTCATAAACCAAGGACCTCAAATTAAAAGACCATAGGTCTTTATTATATTTAGTTAATGAGTTATATCACCAAACGCGTATTTTTAAATACAAGAGGGGAGAGAACTCCCTTTTACATTCAACGAACGCTTGCAATCAAAATTTACATCTTACGACATGTCGCAACTAACAATTTAGTAAAAATAATTTGTTGATATCTTATACAGTCTTTGGATATAAGTGAAAATAAGCCAAATTCAAATATTAGAATATGACCTTGACCTTTTACCTTGACCTAATTTTCATTTTTTGGGACCAAGGACCTCAAATCAAAAGATCCTAGGTCTCTATCACTTATGATTTATAAGATAGAAATTCATATCACTTATATCAGATGCATAAGGGGAAATAACTCTCATATGGAGCGGTCATATCGCTTCGGTCAAAATAGGACAAATCATGCGAAGGATATAACGAGCAATTTTGTAAAATAAATTTGTCATAATCTTTTACGGTTGCGAAGGAGATGCGCTAACAAGGAAAACAGTGTTTGGGGAGATAACTCCTACAAAGAAAAGTATTCGTTTACGCAGGGTAAATTTCAAAAGTGCATAAACTGTTCGATATCATATACCAAATATCTAAGCGACATATTGCGAAACAAATGTTTATCGCAAGAACAAAATTAGGCGGAAGAAAAAAAAAAAAAAAAAAAATAATCAGAAGAAAAACAATAGGTCTTTCCACAGAAAAGTGGAAAGACCTAATAATAATAATCAGAAGAAATACAGTAAGGTCTTTCCTTATAGAAAAAGGAAAGACCTTAATAATAATTAAAATGTCAATTGTTCTTGAACAATTGAGAGGTCTTTCCTTTTCGAAATGTAAATAACATGTTCCAATAGGCGTAGAATGCATTGAAAAGCTCTCAAACACACACAAAACCGTTAAAAAATTACAAAAACAACAAATTCGATAATTTGGACATGACCTTGACTTTTGACCGTGTAACCTTTGTGAAGGTCATTGGTCCACAATGTCATTGTAAAAGACCCCATGGGGGTAGGACTTTTCGTTCAAGAGTTAAAGCTAATTTTACCTGTTCAGAAACCGTTAACGGGGGTTATGCCCCTTAAGAATATGTCAAATCCTTTCGGTGAAAATGTAAAAAAGTTGTGTTTCAGTCACCTAAACATTTTTCACTGTTGACTATTTTTGTAAGATTAACCGTTTTTGAGATATCGACTAAAAAGTTGAAAGGTCAGAGGTCAAGGTCAACCTTAAAAACATTTAAAACACACTAAAAAGCCTTAAAATGAGGTCAAAAACACATAATTCGCTTTTTGAGACATGACCTTGACCTTTGACCTTGTGACCTTTGTCAAGGTCATTAGTCCCCAATGTCATTGCTGAAGACCCCATGGGTCTAGGACCTTTGGTTATATAGTAAAAGCTGATTTTGTCTTTTCAGAAACCTAAATCAGGGGTTATGCCCCTTACAGAAAGGTCAAATCTCTTCGGTCAAAATGTAACAAAGTTGCGCCTTAATGACCCAAACATTTGCCACTATTCAAAACTTCTATAAGTATAATGGTTTCTGAGATTATCCCATAACTAGGTGTTACGTCAAAGGTCAAGGTCAACATACACATTTGACCTTGAGGTATTTTTCAAAGATACATGAATTGATGATGATTGGTGAAGATCCTAGGTGTCTACGACTTACGGTTTCTGTGTTTTGGTGGCCAACCGACACCGGTTAATTTTCATAGGGGCATAACCCTACCAATGAGTCGTTGAATCTTTTCGATCCAAAGGTAGCGAAGAACCGGGGTCTGGTCCTGAACAAATTTCACCCTTCGCTTTTTTTCTACCTCTTACGGTTACGGTGTTGGAACGATAACAAGGTTTTTGGGTTTCGGAGGGATTTCTCCGAACCGACAAAATATTTCGACTCACAGGGTGAGTTCCGGATAGGTATTCATGACACCGATACAAAGTGTGAACATGAAAGCGACATGGTGTACGGTTACGGAGGGAAATTTTGTCAAAGTTTGGCGGAACAAGAAGAATAATAATTAAAATGTCAATTGTTCTTGAACAATTGAGAGGTCTTTCCTTTTATAATGTAAAATATATGTTCAAATAGACGTAGAATGTATTGAAAAGCTTTAAAACACACTGAAAATCCTTTAAATAAGGTCAAAAACACATAATTCGCTATATGGGACATGACCTTGACCTTTGACCTTTTGACCTTTGTCAAGGTCATTAGTCCCCAATGTCATTGCTGAAGACCCCATGGGTCTAGGACCTTTGGTTATATAGTAAAAGCTGATTTTGTCTTTTCAGAAACCTAAAACAGGGGTTATGCCCCTTATAAAAAGGTCAAATCTCTTTGGTCAAAACGTAACAAAGTTGCGCCTTAATGACCCAAACATTTTCCACTATTCAAAACTTCTGTAAGTATAATGGTTTCTGAGATTATCCCATAACAAGGTGTTAGGTCAAAGGTCAAGGTCAACATACAAATTTGACCTTGAGGTATTTTTCAAAGATACATGAATTGATGATGATTGGTGAAGATCCTAGGTGTCTACAACTTACGGTTTCTGAGTTTTGGTGGCCAACCGACACCGGTTAATTTTCATAGGGGCATAACCCTACCAATGAGTCGTTGAATCTTTTCGATCCAAATGTAACGAAGAACCGGGGTCTGGTCCTGAACAAATTTCACCCTTTGTTTTTTTTCTAACTATTACGGTTATGGTGTTGGAACGATAACAAGGTTTTTGGGTTTCGGAGGGATTACTCCGAACCGACAAAATATTTCGACTCACAGGGTGAGTTCCAGATAGGTATTCATGACACCTATACAAAGTGTGAATATGAAAGCGACACGTCTTACGGTTAACGCGGCTAAATTTGTCAAAGTTTGACGGAAGAATAATAATAATAATTAAACTGTCAATTGTTCTTGAACAATTGAGAGGTCTTTCCTTTTGCAATGTAAAATACATGTTCAAATAGACGTAGAATGTATTGAAAAGCTTTAAAACACACTGAAAATCCTTTAAATAAGGTTAAAAACACTAAATTCGCTATCTTGGACATGACCTTGACCTTTGACCTTTTGACCTTTGTCAAGGTCATTAGTCCCCAATGTCATTGCTGAAGACCCCATGGGTCTAGGACCTACGGTTATATAGTAAAAGCTGATTTTGTCTTTTCAGAAACGTAAAAGAGGCTTTATGCCCCTTAAAAAAAGGTCAAATCTCTGCGGTCAAAATGTAACAAAGTTGCGCTGTAACGACCCAAACATTTTCCACCATTTAAAATTTCTGTAAGTATAATGGTTTCTGAGATTATCCCATAACAAGGTGTTAGGTCAAAGGTCAAGGTCAACATACAAATTTGACCTTGAGGTATTTTTCAAAGATACATGAATTGATGATGATTGGTGAAGATCCTAGGTGTCTACGACTTACAGTTTCTGAGTTTTGGTGGCCAACCGACACCGGTTAATTTTCATAGGGGCATAACCCTACCAATGAGTCGTTGAATCTTTTCGATCCAAAGGTAACGAAGAACCGGGGTCTGGTCCTGAACAAATTTCACCCTTCGTTTTTTTTCTACCTATTACGGTTACGGTGTTGGAACGATAACAAGGTTTTTGGGTTTCGGAGGGATTACTCCGAACCGACAAAATATTTCGACTCACAGGGTGAGTTCCGGATAGGTATTCATGACACCGATACAAAGTGTGAATATGAAAGCGACACGTCTTACGGTTACGGAGGGAAATTTTGTCAAAGTTTGGCGGAACAAAAAGAATAATAATAAACGGAAGAAATACAGTAAGGTCTTTCCCTTTAGTAAAAGGAAAGACCTTAATAATAATTAAAATGTCAATTGTTCTTGAACAATTGAGAGGTCTTTCCTTTTCGAAATGTAAAGTTAATGTTCCAATAGGCGTAGAATGCATTGAAAAGCTCTCAAACACACATAAAACCGTTAAAAAATGACAAAAACAACAAATTCGATAATTTGGACATGACCTTGACTTTTGACCTTGTAACCTTTGTGAAGGTCATTGGTTCACAATGTCATTGTAAAAGACCCCATGGGTCTAGGACTTTTCGTTCAAGAGTTAAAGCTAATTTTACCTTTTCAGAAACCGTTAACGGCGGTTATGCCCCTTAAGAATATGTCAAATCCTTTCGGTCAAAATGTAAAAAAGTTGTGCCTCAGTCACCTTAACCTTTTTCACTGTTTACTATTTCTGTAAGATTAACCGCTTTTGAGATATCGACTAAAAAGTTGAAAGGTCAAAGGTCAAGGTCAACCTTAAAAAATTTAAAACACACTAAAAATACTTAAAATAAGATCAAAAACACATAATTCGCTATCTGGGACATGACCTTGACCTTTGACCTTGTGACCTTTGTCATTGCTGAAGACCCCATGGGTCTAGGACCTTTGGTTATATAGTAAAAGCTGATTTTGTCTTTTCAGAAACCTAAATCAGGGGTTATGCGCCTTACAGACAGGTCAAATCTCTTCGGTCAAAATGTAACAAAGTTGCGCCTTAATTACCCAAACATTTTCCACTATTCAAAACTTCTATAAGTATAATGGTTTCTGAGATTATCCCATAACAAGGTGTAAGGTCAAAGGTCAAGGTCAACATACACATTTGACCTTGAGGTATTTTTCAAAGTCACATGAATTGATGATGAATGGTGAAGATCCTAGTTGTCTACGACTTACAGTTTCTGAGTTTTGGTGGTCAACCGACACCGGTTAATTTTCATAGGGGCATAACCCTACCAATGAGTTGTTGAACCCTTTCGATCCAAATGTAACGAAGAACCGGGGTCTGGTCCTGAACAAATTTCACCCTTCGCTTTTTTTCTACCTCTTACGGTTACGGTGTTTGAACGATAACAAGGTTTTTTGGTTTCGGAGGGATTACTCTGAACCGACAAAATATTTCGACTCACAGGGTGAGTTCCGGATAGGTATTCATGACATCGATACAAAGTGTGAACATGAAAGCAACACGTCTTACGGTTAACACGGATAAATTTGTCAAAGTTTGGCGGAAGAATAATAATAATAATTAAAATGTCAATTGTTCTTGAACAATTGAGAGGTCTTTCCTTTTGTAATGTAAAATACATGTTCCAATAGACGTAGAATGTATTAAAAAGGTCAAGGTCAACCTTAAAAAGCTTTAAAACACACTGAAAAAGCTCAAAAACACATAATTCGCTATATGGGACATGACCTTGACCTTTGACCTTTTGACCTTTGTCAAGGTCACTAGTCCCCAATGATATTGCTGAAGACCCCATGGGTCTAGGACCTTTGGTTATATAGTAAAAGCTGATTTTGTCTTTACAGAAACCTAAATCAGGGGTTATGCCCCTTACAGAAAGGTCAAATCTTTTCGGTCAAAATGTAACAAAGTTGCGCCATAATGACCCAAACATTTTCCACTATTTAAAACTTATGTAAGTATAATGGTTTCTGAGATAATCCCATAACAAGGTGTTAGGTCAAAGGTCAAGGTCAGCATACAAATTTGACCTTGAGATATTTTTCAAAGATACATGAATTGATGATGATTGGTGAAGATCCTAGGTGTCTACGACTTACGGTTTCTGAGTTTTGGTGGCCAACCGACACCGGTTAATTTTCATAGGGGCATAACCCTACCAATGAGTCGTTGAATCTTTTCGATCCAAATGTAACGAAGAACCGGGGTCTGGTCCTGAACAAATTTCACCCTTTGTTTTTTTTCTACCTATTACGGTTATGGTGTTGGAACGATAACAAGGTTTTTGGGTTTCGGAGGGATTACTCCGAACCGACAAAATATTTCGACTCACAGGGTGAGTTCCAGATAGGTATTCATGACACCTATACAAAGTGTGAATATGAAAGCGACACGTCTTACGGTTAACGCGGCTAAATTTGTCAAAGTTTGACGGAAGAATAATAATAATAATTAAATTGTCAATTGTTCTTGAACAATTGAGAGGTCTTTCCTTTTTTAATGTAAAATACATGTTCCAACAGACGTAGAATGTCTTGAAAAGGTCAAGGTCAACCTTAAAAACCTCGAAAACACACTAAAAATCCTTTAAATAAGGTTAAAAACACTAAATTCGCTATCTGGGACATGACCTTGACCTTTGACCTTTTGACCTTTATCAAGGTCACTGGTCCCCAATGCCTTTACTGAAGACCCCAAGGGTCTAGGACCTTTGGTTATATAGTAAAAGCTGATTTTGTATTTTCAAAAACCTAAAACAGGGGTTAAGCCCCTTATTGAAAGGTCAAATCTCTTTGGTCAAAATGTAACAAAGTTGCGCCATAATGACCCAAACATTTTCCACCATTTAAAACTTCTGTAAGTATAATGGTTTCTGAGATTATCCCATAACAAGGTGTTAGGTCAAAGGTCAAGGTCAACATACAAATTTGACCTTGAGGTATTTTTTAAAGATACATGAAATGATGATGATTGGTGAAGATCCTATGTGTCTACCACTTACGGTTTCTGAGTTTTGGTGGCCAACCGACACCGGTTAATTTTCATAGGGGCATAACCCTACCAATGAGTCGTTGAATCTTTTCGATCCAAATGTAACGAAGAACTGGGGTCTGGTCCTGAACAAATTTCACCCTTCATTTTTTTTCTACCTATTACGGTTACGGTGTTGGAACGATAACAAGGTTTTTGGGTTTCGGAGGGATTACTCCGAACCGACAAAATATTTCGACTCACAGGGTGAGTTCCGGATAGGTATTCATGACACCAATACAAAGTGTGAACATGAAAGCGACATGGTTTACGGTTACGGAGGGAAATTTTGTCAAAGTTTGGCGGAACAAAAAGAATAATAATAAACAGAAGAAATACAGTAAGGTCTTTCCCTTTAGTAAAAGGAAAGACCTTAATAAAATGTCAATTGTTCTTGAACAATTGAGAGGTCTTTCCTTTTATAATGTAAAATATATGTTCAAATAGACGTAGAATGTATTGAAAAGCTTTAAAACACACTGAAAATCCTTTAAATAAGGTCAAAAACACATAATTCGCTATATGGGACATGACCTTGACCTTTGACCTTTTGACCTTTGTCAAGGTCATTAGTCCCCAATGTCATTGCTGAAGACCCCATGGGTCTAGGACCTTTGGTTATATAGTAAAAGCTGATTTTGTCTTTTCAGAAACCTAAAACAGGATTTATGCCCCTTAAAAAAAGGTCAAATCTCTTCTGTCAAAATATAACAAAGTTGCGCCGTAATGACCCAAACATTTTCCACTATTTAAAACTTCTGTAAGTATAATGGTTTTTGAGTTGTTCTGATAACAAGGTGTTAGGTCAAAGGTCAAGGTCAACATACACATTTGACCTTGAGGTATTTTTGAAAGTCTCATGAATTGTTGATGAATGGTGAAGATCCTAGGTCTCTACGATTTACGGTTTCTGAGTTTTGGTGGTCCACCGACATCGGTTAATTTTCAAAGGGGCATAACCCTACCAATGAGTCGTTGAATCTTTTCGAATCAAATGTAACGAAGAACCGGGGTCTGGTCCTGAACAAATTTCACCCTTCGTTTTTTTTCTATCTATTACGGTTACGGTGTTGGAACGATAACAAGGTTTTTTGGTTTCGGAGGGATTACTCCGAACCGACAAAATATTTCGACTCACAGGGTGAGTTCCAGATAGGTATTCATGACACCTATACAAAGTGTGAATATGAAAGCGACACGTCTTACGGTTAACGCGGCTAAATTTGTCAAAGTTTAACGGAAGAATAATAATAATAATTAAACTGTCAATTGTTCTTGAACAATTGAGAGGTCTTTCCTTTTTTAATGTAAAAAACATGTTCCAACAGACGTAGAATGTATTGGAAAGGTCAAGGTCAACCTTAAAAAGCTTGAAAACACACTAAAAATCCTTTAAATAAGGTTAAAAACACTAAATTCGCTATCTGGGACATGACCTTGACCTTTGACCTTTTGACCTTTGTCAAGGTCATTGGTCCCCAATGCCATTACTGAAGACCCCAAGGGTCTAGGACCTTTGGTTATACAGTAAAAGCTGATTTTGTCTTTTCAAAAACCTAAAACAGGGGTTATGCCCCTTATAGAAAGGTCAAATCTCTTTGGTCAAAATGTAACAAAGTTGCGCCATAATGACCCAAACATTTTTCACCATTTAAAACTTCTGTAAGTATAAGGGTTTCTGAGATTATCCCATAACAAGGTGTTAGGTCAAAGGTCAAGGTCAACATACAAATTTGACCTTGAGGTATTTTTTAAAGATACATGAAAGGATGATGATTGGTGAAGATCCTATGTGTCTACGACTTACGGTTTTTGAGTTTTGGTGGCCAACCGACACCGGTTAATTTTCATAGGGGCATAACCCTACCAATGAGTCGTTGAATCTTTTCGATCCAAATGTAACGAAGAACCGGGGTCTGGTCCTGAACAAATTTCACCCTTCGTTTATTTTCAACCTATTACGGTTACGGTGTTGGAACGATAACAAGGTTTTTTGGTTTCGGAGGAATTACTCCGAACCGACAAAATATTTCGACTAACAGGGTAAGTTCCAGATAGGTATTCATGACACCGATACAAAGTGTGAACATGAAAGCGACACGTCTTACGGTTTAGGCTGCTAACTTCGTCAAAGTTTGGCGGAAAAAGAATAATAATAAACAGAAGAAATACAGTAAGGTCTTTCCCTTTTGTAAAAGGAAAGACCTTAATTAAACTGTCAATTGTTCTTGAACAATTGAGAGGTCTTTCCTTTTGTAATGTAAAATACATGTTCAAATAGACGTAGAATGTATTAAAAAGCTTTAAAACACACTGAAAAACCTTTAAATAAGGTTAAAAACACCAAATTCGCTATATGGGACATGACCTTGACCTTTGACCTTTTGACCTTTGTCAAGGTCATTAGTCCCCAATGTCATTGCCGAAGACCCCATGGGTCTAGGACCTTTGGTTATATAGTAAAAGATGATTTTGTCTTTCCAGAAACCTAAAACAGGTGTTATGCCCCTTAAAAAAAGGTCAAATCTCTTCGGTCAAAATGTAACAAAGTTGTGCCGTAATGACCCAAACATTTTCCACTATTTAAAACTTCTGTAAGTATAATGGTTTTTGAGTTGTTCTGATAACAAGGTGTTAGGTCAAAGGTCAAGGTCAACATACACATTTGACCTTGAGGTATTTTTGAAAGTCTCATGAATTGTTGATGAATGGTGAAGATCCTAGGTCTCTACGATTTACGGTTTCTGAGTTTTGGTGGTCCACCGACACCGGTTAATTTTCAAAGGGGCATAACCCTACCAATGAGTCGTTGAATCTTTTCGAATCAAATGTAACGAAGAACCGGGGTCTGGTCCTGAACAAATTTCACCCTTCGTTTTTTTTCTATCTATTACGGTTACGGTGTTGGAACGATAACAAGGTTTTTTGGTTTCGGAGGGATTACTCCGAACCGACAAAATATTTCGACTAACAGGGTGAGTTCCGGATAGGTATTCATGACACCGATACAAAGTGAGAACATGAAAGCGACACGTCTTACGGTTTAGGCTGCTAACTTCGTCAAAGTTTGGCGGAAAAAGAATAATAATAAACAGAAGAAATACAGTAAGGTCTTTCCTTATAGAAAAAGGAAAGACTTTAATAATAATTAAACTGTCAATTGTTCTTGAACAATTGAGAGGTCTTTCCTTTTGTAATGTAAAATACATGTTCCAACAGACGTAGAATGTATTGAAAAGGTCAAGGTCAACCTTAAAAAGCTCCAAAACACACTAAAAATCCTTTATATAAGGTTAAAAACACTAAATTCGCTATCTGGGTCATAACCTTGACCTTTGACCTTCTGACCTTTGTCAAGATCATTAGTCCCCAATGCCATTACTGAAGACCCCAAGGGTCTAGGACCTTTGGTTACATAGTAAAAGCTGATTTTGTCTTTTCAGAAACCTAAAACAGGGGTTATGCCCCTTATAGAAAGGTCAAATCTCTTTGGTCAAAATATAACAAAGTTGCGCCATAATGACCCAAACATTTTCTACTATTTAAAACTTCTGTAAGTATAATGGTTTCTGAGATTATCCCATAACAAGGTGTTAGGTCAAAGGTCAAGGTCAATATACAAATTTGACCTTGAGGTTTTTTTCAAAGATACATGAATTGATGATGATTGGTGAAGGTCCCAGGTCTCTACGACTTACGGTTTCTGAGTTTTGGTGTTCCACCGACACCGGTTAATTTTCATAGGGGCATAACCCTACCAATGAGTCGTTGAATCTTTTCGATCTAAATGTAACGAAGAACCGGGGTCAGGTCCTAAACAAATTTCACCCTTCGCTTTTTTTCTACCTATTATGGTTACGGTGTTGGAACGATAACAAGGTTTTTTGGTTTCGGAGGGATTACTCCGAACCGACAAAATATTTTGACTAACAGGGTGAGTTCCAGATAGATATTCATGACAACAATACAAAGTGTAAACATGAAAGCGACACGTCTTACGGTTAAGGCTGCTAACTTCGTCAAAGTTTGGCGGAACAAAAAGAATAATAATCAGAAGAAATACAGTAAGGTCTTTCCTTATAGAAAAGGAAAGACCTTAATTAAAATGTCAATTGTTCTTGAACAATTGAGAGGTCTTTTCTTTTATAATGTAAAATATATGTTCCAATAGACGTAGAATGTATTGAAAAGCTTTAAAACACACTGAAAATCCTTTAAATAAGGTCAAAAACACATAATTCGCTATATGGGACATGACCTTGACCTTTGACCTTTTGACCTTTGTCAAGGTCATTAGTCCCCAATGTCATTGCTGAAGACCCCATGGGTCTAGGACCTTTGGTTATATAGTAAAAGCTGATTTTGTCTTTTCAGAAACCTAAAACAGGATTTATGCCCCTTAAAAAAAGGTCAAATCTCTTCTGTCAAAATATAACAAAGTTGCGCCGTAATGACCCAAACATTTTCCACTATTTAAAACTTCTGTAAGTATAATGGTTTTTGAGTTGTTCTAATAACAAGGTGTTAGGTCAAAGGTCAAGGTCAACATACACATTTGACCTTGAGGTATTTTTGAAAGTCTCATGAATTGTTGATGAATGGTGAAGATCCTAGGTCTCTACGATTTACGGTTTCTGAGTTTTGGTGGTCCACCGACATCGGTTAATTTTCAAAGGGGCATAACCCTACCAATGAGTCGTTGAATCTTTTCGAATCAAATGTAACGAAGAACCGGGGTCTGGTCCTGAACAAATTTCACCCTTCGTTTTTTTTCTATCTATTACGGTTACGGTGTTGGAAC
Source organism: Mytilus galloprovincialis (assembly GCF_965363235.1). Lineage (NCBI taxonomy): Eukaryota > Metazoa > Mollusca > Bivalvia > Mytilida > Mytilidae > Mytilus > Mytilus galloprovincialis. The sequence continues at coordinate 11,259,168 of NC_134846.1, forward strand.
GATAACAAGGTTTTTTGGTTTCGGAGGGATTACTCCGAACCGACAAAATATTTCGACTCACAGGGTGAGTTCCAGATAGGTATTCATGACACCTATACAAAGTGTGAATATGAAAGCGACACGTCTTACGGTTAACGCGGCTAAATTTGTCAAAGTTTAACGGAAGAATAATAATAATAATTAAACTGTCAATTGTTCTTGAACAATTGAGAGGTCTTTCCTTTTTTAATGTAAAAAACATGTTCCAACAGACGTAGAATGTATTGAAAAGGTCAAGGTCAACCTTAAAAAGCTTGAAAACACACTAAAAATCCTTTAAATAAGGTTAAAAACACTAAATTCGCTATCTGGGACATGACCTTGACCTTTGACCTTTTGACCTTTGTCAAGGTCATTGGTCCCCAATGCCATTACTGAAGACCCCAAGGGTCTAGGACCTTTGGTTATACAGTAAAAGCTGATTTTGTCTTTTCAAAAACCTAAAACAGGGGTTATGCCCCTTATAGAAAGGTCAAATCTCTTTGGTCAAAATGTAACAAAGTTGCGCCATAATGACCCAAACATTTTTCACCATTTAAAACTTCTGTAAGTATAAGGGTTTCTGAGATTATCCCATAACAAGGTGTTAGGTCAAAGGTCAAGGTCAACATACAAATTTGACCTTGAGGTATTTTTTAAAGATACATGAAAGGATGATGATTGGTGAAGATCCTATGTGTCTACGACTTACGGTTTTTGAGTTTTGGTGGCCAACCGACACCGGTTAATTTTCATAGGGGCATAACCCTACCAATGAGTCGTTGAATCTTTTCGATCCAAATGTAACGAAGAACCGGGGTCTGGTCCTGAACAAATTTCACCCTTCGTTTATTTTCAACCTATTACGGTTACGGTGTTGGAACGATAACAAGGTTTTTTGGTTTCGGAGGAATTACTCCGAACCGACAAAATATTTCGACTAACAGGGTAAGTTCCAGATAGGTATTCATGACACCGATACAAAGTGTGAACATGAAAGCGACACGTCTTACGGTTTAGGCTGCTAACTTCGTTAAAGTTTGGCGGAAAAAGAATAATAATAAACAGAAGAAATACAGTAAGGTCTTTCCCTTTTGTAAAAGGAAAGACCTTAATTAAACTGTCAATTGTTCTTGAACAATTGAGAGGTCTTTCCTTTTGTAATGTAAAATACATGTTCAAATAGACGTAGAATGTATTAAAAAGCTTTAAAACACACTGAAAAACCTTTAAATAAGGTTAAAAACACCAAATTCGCTATATGGGACATGACCTTGACCTTTGACCTTTTGACCTTTGTCAAGGTCATTAGTCCCCAATGTCATTGCCGAAGACCCCATGGGTCTAGGACCTTTGGTTATATAGTAAAAGATGATTTTGTCTTTCCAGAAACCTAAAACAGGTGTTATGCCCCTTAAAAAAAGGTCAAATCTCTTCGGTCAAAATGTAACAAAGTTGTGCCGTAATGACCCAAACATTTTCCACTATTTAAAACTTCTGTAAGTATAATGGTTTTTGAGTTGTTCTGATAACAAGGTGTTAGGTCAAAGGTCAAGGTCAACATACACATTTGACCTTGAGGTATTTTTGAAAGTCTCATGAATTGTTGATGAATGGTGAAGATCCTAGGTCTCTACGATTTACGGTTTCTGAGTTTTGGTGGTCCACCGACACCGGTTAATTTTCAAAGGGGCATAACCCTACCAATGAGTCGTTGAATCTTTTCGAATCAAATGTAACGAAGAACCGGGGTCTGGTCCTGAACAAATTTCACCCTTCGTTTTTTTTCTATCTATTACGGTTACGGTGTTGGAACGATAACAAGGTTTTTTGGTTTCGGAGGGATTACTCCGAACCGACAAAATATTTCGACTAACAGGGTGAGTTCCGGATAGGTATTCATGACACCGATACAAAGTGAGAACATGAAAGCGACACGTCTTACGGTTTAGGCTGCTAACTTCGTCAAAGTTTGGCGGAAAAAGAATAATAATAAACAGAAGAAATACAGTAAGGTCTTTCCTTATAGAAAAAGGAAAGACTTTAATAATAATTAAACTGTCAATTGTTCTTGAACAATTGAGAGGTCTTTCCTTTTGTAATGTAAAATACATGTTCCAACAGACGTAGAATGTATTGAAAAGGTCAAGGTCAACCTTAAAAAGCTCCAAAACACACTAAAAATCCTTTATATAAGGTTAAAAACACTAAATTCGCTATCTGGGTCATAACCTTGACCTTTGACCTTCTGATCTTTGTCAAGATCATTAGTCCCCAATGCCATTACTGAAGACCCCAAGGGTCTAGGACCTTTGGTTACATAGTAAAAGCTGATTTTGTCTTTTCAGAAACCTAAAACAGGGGTTATGCCCCTTATAGAAAGGTCAAATCTCTTTGGTCAAAATATACCAAAGTTGCGCCATAATGACCCAAACATTTTCTACTATTTAAAACTTCTGTAAGTATAATGGTTTCTGAGATTATCCCATAACAAGGTGTTAGGTCAAAGGTCAAGGTCAATATACAAATTTGACCTTGAGGTTTTTTTCAAAGATACATGAATTGATGATGATTGGTGAAGGTCCCAGGTCTCTACAACTTACGGTTTCTGAGTTTTGGTGTTCCACCGACACCGGTTAATTTTCATAGGGGCATAACCCTACCAATGAGTCGTTGAATCTTTTCGATCTAAATGTAACGAAGAACCGGGGTCAGGTCCTAAACAAATTTCACCCTTCGCTTTTTTTCTACCTATTATGGTTACGGTGTTGGAACGATAACAAGGTTTTTTGGTTTCGGAGGGATTACTCCGAACCGACAAAATATTTTGACTAACAGGGTGAGTTCCAGATAGATATTCATGACAACAATACAAAGTGTAAACATGAAAGCGACACGTCTTACGGTTAAGGCTGCTAACTTCGTCAAAGTTTGGCGGAACAAAAAGAATAATAATCAGAAGAAATACAGTAAGGTCTTTCCTTATAGAAAAGGAAAGACCTTAATTAAAATGTCAATTGTTCTTGAACAATTGAGAGGTCTTTTCTTTTATAATGTAAAATATATGTTCCAATAGACGTAGAATGTATTGAAAAGCTTTAAAACACACTGAAAATCCTTTAAATAAGGTCAAAAACACATAATTCGCTATATGGGACATGACCTTGACCTTTGACCTTTTGACCTTTGTCAAGGTCATTAGTCCCCAATGTCATTGCTGAAGACCCCATGGGTCTAGGACCTTTGGTTATATAGTAAAAGCTGATTTTGTCTTTTCAGAAACCTAAAACAGGATTTATGCCCCTTAAAAAAAGGTCAAATCTCTTCTGTCAAAATATAACAAAGTTGCGCCGTAATGACCCAAACATTTTCCACTATTTAAAACTTCTGTAAGTATAATGGTTTTTGAGTTGTTCTAATAACAAGGTGTTAGGTCAAAGGTCAAGGTCAACATACACATTTGACCTTGAGGTATTTTTGAAAGTCTCATGAATTGTTGATGAATGGTGAAGATCCTAGGTCTCTACGATTTACGGTTTCTGAGTTTTGGTGGTCCACCGACATCGGTTAATTTTCAAAGGGGCATAACCCTACCAATGAGTCGTTGAATCTTTTCGAATCAAATGTAACGAAGAACCGGGGTCTGGTCCTTAACAAATTTCACCCTTCGTTTTTTTTCTATCTATTACGGTTACGGTGTTGGAACGATAACAAGGTTTTTTGGTTTCGGAGGGATTACTCCGAACCGACAAAATATTTCGACTCACAGGGTGAGTTCCAGATAGGTATTCATGACACCTATACAAAGTGTGAATATGAAAGCGACACGTCTTACGGTTAACGCGGCTAAATTTGTCAAAGTTTAACGGAAGAATAATAATAATAATTAAACTGTCAATTGTTCTTGAACAATTGAGAGGTCTTTCCTTTTGTAATGTAAAATACATGTTCAAATAGACGTAGAATGTATTAAAAAGCTTTAAAACACACTGAAAAACCTTTAAATAAGGTTAAAAACACCAAATTCGCTATATGGGACATGACCTTGACCTTTGACCTTTTGACCTTTGTCAAGGTCATTAGTCCCCAATGTCATTGCCGAAGACCCCATGGGTCTAGGACCTTTGGTTATATAGTAAAAGATGATTTTGTCTTTCCAGAAACCTAAAACAGGTGTTATGCCCCTTAAAAAAAGGTCAAATCTCTTCGGTCAAAATATAACAAAGTTGTGCCGTAATGACCCAAACATTTTCCACTATTTAAAACTTCTGTAAGTATAATGGTTTTTGAGTTGTTCTGATAACAAGGTGTTAGGTCAAAGGTCAAGGTCAACATACACATTTGACCTTGAGGTATTTTTGAAAGTCTCATGAATTGTTGATGAATGGTGAAGATCCTAGGTCTCTACGATTTACGGTTTCTGAGTTTTGGTGGTCCACCGACACCGGTTAATTTTCAAAGGGGCATAACCCTACCAATGAGTCGTTGAATCTTTTCGAATTAAATGTAACGAAGAACCGGGGTCTGGTCCTGAACAAATTTCACCCTTCGTTTTTTTTCTATCTATTACGGTTACGGTGTTGGAACGATAACAAGGTTTTTTGGTTTCGGAGGGATTACTCCGAACCGACAAAATATTTCGACTAACAGGGTGAGTTCCGGATAGGTATTCATGACACCGATACAAAGTGAGAACATGAAAGCGACACGTCTTACGGTTTAGGCTGCTAACTTCGTCAAAGTTTGGCGGAAAAAGAATAATAATAAACAGAAGAAATACAGTAAGGTCTTTCCTTATAGAAAAAGGAAAGACCTTAATAATAATAATAATAATAATAATAATAATAATAATCAGAAGAAATACAGTAAGGTCTTTCCCTTTAGTAAAAGGAAAGACCTTAATTAAACTGTCAATTGTTCTTGAACAATTGAGAGGTCTTTCCTTTTGTAATGTGAAATACATGTTCAAATAGACGTAGAATGTATTGAAAAGCTTTAAAACACACTGAAAAACCTTTAAATAAGGTTAACAACACCAAATTCGCTATATGGGACATGACCTTGACCTTTGACCTTTTGACCTTTGTCAAGGTCATTAGTCCCCAATGTCATTGCCGAAAACCCCATGGGTCTAGGACCTTTGGTTATATAGTAAAAGATGATTTTGTCTTTCCAGAAACCTAAAACAGGTGTTATGCCCCTTAAAAAAAGGTCAAATCTCTTCGATCAAAATGTAACAAAGTTGTGCCGTAATGACCCAAACATTTTCCACTATTTAAAACTTCTGTAAGTATAATGGTTTTTGAGTTGTTCTGATAACAAGGTGTTAGGTCAAAGGTCAAGGTCAACATACAAATTTGACCTTGAGGTATTTTTCAAAGATACATAAATTGATGATGATTGGTGAAGATCCTAGGTGTCTACGACTTACGGTTTCTGAGTTTTGGTGGTCAACCGACACCGGTTAATTTTCATAGGGGCATAACCCTACCAATGAGTCGTTCAATCTTTTCGATCCAAATGTAACGAAGAACCAGGGTCTGGTCCTGAACAAATTTAACCCTTTGTTTTTTTTCTACCTATTACGGTTACGGTGTTGGAACGATAACAAGGTTTTTGGGTTTCGGAGGGATTACTCCGAACCGACAAAATATTTCGACTCACAGGGTGAGTTCCGGATAGGTATTCATTACACGAATACAAAGTGTGAATATGAAAGCGACATGTCTTACGGTTACGGAGGCTAACTTCGTCAAAGTTTGGCGGAAAAAGAATAATAATAATAATTAAAAACCAATTGTTCAAAGAACAATTGAAGGTCTTTCAACCAATAAGGATCTATTTTGATATGAAAATATTAAGATTAAGTTGAAAATGTCAGTTGCTATGTCTTTATGATATAAAAATATGAATTTCTAGCAAAGGTCAAAATCTAGAACGTCCAATTTACCTATGACCTTGACCTCAATTGCAAGGTCATAAACTAAGGATCCCAAATCAAAAGACCCTAGGTCAGTATTATGTATGGTTCATGAGTAATATCACTTTACGCATAATTCTAAATATAAGAGGGGCAAAAACTCCCATTTATTGTCTACGCACCCTTCCAATCAAAATTTATGAGTTACGACATGTCGCAACTAACAATTTAGTAAAAATAATTTGTCGAAATCTTATAAAGTTAATGAAGTAAGTGAAAATAAGCCAAAATCAAAATTTCAAATTTGACCTTGACCTTTGACCTTGACCTAATTTTCATTTTTTTGGACCAAGGGTCTTAAATCAAAAGACCCTAGGTCTCTATCACTTATGGTTTACCAGTTAGAAATGCAAATCACTTATATCATATATAAAAGGGGGGATAACTCTCATATGGAGTCTCCGGATAGCTTCGGTCCAAATGAAACAGAACATCCTGAGGATATAACGAGCAATTTGGAAAAATAAATTTGTCGGTTTCTTATACGGTTGCGAAGCCTTAGAGATAACAAGAAAAACAGTGTTCGGGGAGATAACTCTTACAAGGTAAAGTTTTTTGTTACGCGGTGTCAGTTTCAGAAGCGTATTAACTGTTCGATATCATATACCATATATCTTAGCGACATCTTGCGAAACAAAAAAACAGTGAAGGAAAAAAAAGTTGGCGGAAGAAAAAAAAAATAATAATAATTAAAAACCAATTGTTCAGAGAACCATTGATGGTCTTTCCACCAGTAATGATTTTTTTTTATGTGAAAATATTAAAATTTGGTTTTAAATGTCAATTTCAGCGTCAAATGACAACTTATTGTACGCTGATTCCAAAAATATAAGGTTTCTACACAAAAAGATATAAATAAGGGAGACAATTTTCTACTTCCGGTTCAAAATATGTTACTTCCGGTACTGTCTTATAGTTTACTTGACGCTGATTCCAAAAATATATGGTTTAAGATACTTTTACAACAATTTATTACAAAAAATAGCTACTTCCGGTTTACAAAAGGTCACTTCCGGTTAGCTTTTTCAACGTCATATTGCTTGCAACCTAATGCAAAAAGTCTGATAGCTTAAACATGAATACATATGAGGTAAAAGCAAAGGTCAAAATCTAGAACGTTAAATTAACAAATGACCTTGAGCTCAATTTCAAGGTCATAAACCAAGGACCTCAATTCAAAAGACTCTAGGTATTTACTTTATATTGTTAATGAGTTATATTACCATACAACTGATATTAGATATAAAAGGGGGGAAAACTCGCATCAAACAGCTACTTATCCTTTCGACTAAAATTTATGTGTAACAACATGTCACGACTAACAATTGTGTGAAAATATTTTGTCGATATCTTATAAGATTTCAAAAAATGAGAGATAACAAGCCAAAATCAAAATTTTTAACATGACCTTGACCTTTGACCTTGACCTAATTTTCATTTTTTTGAACCAAGGACCACAAATCAAAAGACCCTAGGCCTCTATCACTTATGGTTTACCAGTTAGAAATGCATATTCTTATATCAAACATAAAAGGGGGGAAAACTCTCATATGGAATCTATATACGGCTTCGGTCAAAATAAAACAGAACATCCTGAGGATATAACGAGCAATTTGGAAAAATAAATTTGTCGGTTTCTTATACGGTTGTGAAGCCTTAGAGATAACAAGAAAAACAGTGTTTGGGGAGATAACTCTTATATGGGAAAGTATTCGGTTAAGCAGAGTTGGTTTCAAAAGCGTATAAACTGTTCGATATCATATTCCAAAAATCTAAGCGACATCTTGCGAAACAAAAAAACAGCGAAGGAAAAAAATTAGGCGGAAGAAAAAAAAAAAAAAAATAATAATAATAATCAGAAGAAATCCAATAGGTCTTTCCACGGAAAAGTGGAAAGACCTAATAATCAGAACAAAACCTATAGGTCTTTCAACTGAAAGGTTGAAAGACCTAATAATAATAATAATAATCAGAACAAAACCTATAGGTCTTTCAACTGAAAGGTTGAAAGACCTAATAATCAGAACAAAACCTATAGGTCTTTCAACTGAAAGGTTGAAAGACCTAATAATAATAATAATAAATATAAATCAATTGCTTTCAAAAAGCAATTGTAAACGGTCTTTCCCCCCTTTGAAACATGATTGTGTGTGTGTGTGTGTGTGTGTGTGTTTGTTTGTTTGTTTGTTTGTGTGTGTGTGTGTGTGTGTGTGTGTGTGTGTTTGTTTGTTTGTTTCTGTAAGGGGTCTATATTATTCCGGGAAAGTTTCATGTTTAGTTTGGAAAGTTTTTTTTTTATTTTAGGTCCAGCGCGCGCGCCAGATTGAGAAGGCATCACGTGACTTGGGTTTATAATAACGAAAACTTAGTCTTTTTATTTCTCTTTAGGTCGGGATGTTGAACAGACAACATGTATAGAGACGAAATGTACACAATGTAATTTCTTTTGTCATTGTAGGAGGAAATTGACATTTTGATCACAGTTCACCAGCAGTGCATGTTTTGGATTTAATTGATCCGTTGGAACTTTAATACACATTTAAGGATTATTTTCTGATAATGTACATTTTTCAGCACCAGTTTGTAACACAGATAAGTATTTCAATCTAGGAGCGGACATTTTATTGTAGGTTTTTACTGAGATTTACGGACCTAGCAAGCGATTTTTACAGCATTGCCATTTTTTTTCTCTCGGAAAAGTCTTGAGAGATATCTGCACCACGTTGTTTTATGAACCTTTAGTACATGTATGCCCTGCTGACTGTAAAGTTTGGGGTCGATTGGACTTGTAGTTTCAGAGTTCAACTGATAACAAACATGTGGATTTTTTTTTCAGAAGAGATGTAAGAACAATATTAAAAACCAATTGTTCAGAGAACCATTGATGGTCTTTCCACCAGTTAAGACCTTTTTTTATATGAAAATATTAAAATTTGGTTTTAAATGTCAATTTTAGCGTCAAATGACAGCTTATTGAACGCTTATTCCAAAAATATATGGTTTCTATACAAAAAGATATAAATAAGGGAGATCATTTTTTACTTCCGGTTTAAAATATGTTACTTCCGGTAATTTTTTATTGTTTACTTAAACACTGATTCCAAAAACATATGGTTCTATATACTTTTTCATTAATGAAGTACAAAATATAGCTACTTCCGGTTTACAAAAGGTCACTTCCGGTTGTCTTTTTCTAGATCACATTGCTTGCAACGTAATTTAAGAAGTCCCAAGTCTTGATCATGTATACATATGAGGTAAAAGCAAAGGTCAAAATCTAGAACGTTACATTTACCTATGACCTTGAGATCAATTTCGAGGTCATCAACCAAGGACCTCAAATCAAAAGACTCTAGGCCTCTACTATATATAGTTAATGAGTTGTATTACCTTACAACTAATATTAGATATAAAAGGGGGCAAAACTGGCATCAAATGTCTACGTACTCTTTCGACTAAAATCTACGTGTTACCACATGTCGCAACTAACAATTTAGTAAAAATAATTTGTCGATAAGTTATACGGCTTTTGAAAATTAGTGAAAATAAGCCAAAATCAAAATTTATAATATGACCTTGACCTTTGACCTTGACCTAATTTTCAATTTTTTGGACCAAGGATCTCAAATCAAAAGACCCTAGGTCTCTAATATGTATGGTTAATAAGTTATATCACTTTACGCATAATTTTAGATGTGATAGGGGCTAAAACTCCCATTTATTGTCTACGTACCCTTTCAACCAAAATTATTATGTTACGACATGTCGCAACTAACAATTTAGTAAAAATAATTTGTCGATATCTTATAAGGTTAATGAAAATGAGTGAAAATAAGCCAAAATCTAAATTTAAAATATGACCTTGACCTTTGACCTTGACCTAATTTTCACTTTTTTGGACCAAGGATCTCAAATCAAAACACCCTAGGTCTCTATCACTTATGGTTTTCCAGTTTAAAATACATTTCAAAATTTCAAATACAAAAGGGGCAATAACTCTCATATGGAATCTCGATACGGCTTCGGTCAAAATAAAACAGAACATCCTGAGGACATAACGAGCAATTTTGAAAAATAAATTTGTCGGTTTCTTATACTGTTGCGAAGCCTTAGAGATAACAAGAAAAACAGTGTTCGGGGAGATAACTCTTATATGGGAAAGTATTCGGTTAAGCAGAGTTGGTTTCAAAAGCGTATTAACTGTTCGATATCATATTCCAAATATCAAAGCGACATCTTGCGAAACAAAAAAACAGCGAAGGAAAAAAATTAGGCGGAAGAAAAAAAAAAAAAATAATAATCAGAAGAAATCCAATAGGTCTTTCCACGGAAAAGTGGAAAGACCTAATAATAATAATTAAAAACCAATTGTTCAAAGAACAATTGAAGGTCTTTCAACTAATAAAGATCTATTTTGATATGAAAATATTAAAATTCAGTTTAAAATGTCAGTTCCTATGGCTTTATGATGTAGAAATATGAATTTAAAGCAAAGGTCAAAATCTAGAATGTCCAATTAACCTTTGACCTTGACCTGAATTTCAAGGTCATAGACTAAACATCTCGAATCAAAAGACACTAGTTCCTTAATATGTATGGTTCATGAGTAATATCACTTTATGCATAATTCTAAATATAAGAGGGGCGAAAAGTCCCGCTTATTTTCTACGCACCCTTGCAACCAAAATTTATAAGTTACGACATGTCGCAACTAACAATTTAGTAAAAATAATTTGTCGATATCTTATAAGGTTAATGAAAATAAGTGAAAATAAGCCAAAATCAAAATTTAGAATTTGACCTTGACCTTTGACCTTGACCTAATTTTCATTTTTTTGGACCAAGGATCTTAAATCAAAAGACCCTAGGTCTCTATCACTTATGGTTTACCATTTAGAACTGCAAATCACTTATATCATATATAAAAGGGGGGATAACTCTCATATGGAGTCTCCGGATAGCTTCGGTCCAAATGAAACAGAACATCCTGAGGATATAACGAGCAATTTAAAAAAAATAAATTTGTCGGTTTCTTATACGGTTGCGAAGCCTTAGAGATAACAAGAAAAACAGTGTTCGGGGAGATAACTCTTACAAGGTAAGGTTTTTTTTTACGCGGTGTCAGTTTCAGAAGCGTATTAACTGTTCGATATCATATACCATATATCTAAGCGACATCTTGCGAAACAAAAAAACAGTGAAGGAAAAAAAAGTTGGCGGAAGAAAAAAAAAAATAATAATAATAATAATAATAATAATTAAAAACCAATTGTTCAAAGAACAATTGAAGGTCTTTCAACCAATAAGGATCTATTTAGATATGAAAATATTAAAATTCAGTTGAAAATGTCAGTTCCTATGGCTTAATGATGTATAAATATGAATTTTAAGCAAAGGTCAAAATCTAGAACGTCCAATTTACCTATGACCTTGACCTCAATTTCAAGGTCATAGACTAAACATCTCAAATAAAAAGACACTAGTTCCTTAATATGTATGGTTCATGAGTAAAATCACTTTACACATAATTCTTAATATAAGAGGGGCGAAAACTCCCTTTTATTGTTTACGCACCCTCGCAACCAAAATTTATAAGTTACGACATGTCGCAACTAACAATTTTGTAAAAAGAAATTGTCGATATCTTATAAGGTTAATGAAAAAAGGTGAAAATAAGCCAAAATCAAAATTAAGAATTTGACCTTGACCTTTGACCTTGACCTAATTTTCATTTTTTTGGACCAAGGATCTTAAATCAAAAGACCCTAGGTCTCTATCACTTATAGTTTACCAGTTAGAAATGCATATCACTGATATCATATATAAAAGGGGGGATAACTCTCATATGGAGTCTCCGGATAGCTTCCGTTGAAATGAAACAGAACATCCTAAGGATATAACGAGCAATTTGGAAAAATAAATTTGTCGGTTTCTTATACGGTTGCGAAGTAGTAGTGGCCACAAGAAAAACAGTGTTTGGGGAGATAACTCTTACAAGGTAAAGGTTTTTGTTACACGGTGTCAGTTTCAGAAGCGCATTAACTGTTCGATATCATATACCAAATATCTAAGCGACATCTTGTGAAACAAAAAAACAGCGAAGGAAAAAAAAGTTGGCGGAAGAAAAAAAAAAAAAAAAATAATAATAATTAAAAACCAATTGTTCAAAGAACAATTGAAGGTCTTTCAACAAATAAGGGTCTATTTAGATATGAAAATATTAAAATTCAGTTGAAAATGTCAGTTCCTATGGCTTAATGATGTATAAATATGAATTTTAAGCAAAGGTCAAAATCTAGAACGTCCAATTTACCTATGACCTTGACCTCAATTTCAAGGTCATAGACTAAACATCTCAAATAAAAAGACACTAGTTCCTTAATATGTATGGTTCATGAGTAAAATCACTTTACGCATAATTCTTAATATAAGAGGGGCGAAAACTCCCTTTTATTGTTTACGCACCCTCGCAACCAAAATTTATAAGTTACGACATGTCGCAACTAACAATTTAGTAAAAAGAAATTGTTGATATCTTATAAGGTTAATGAAAAAAGGTGAAAATAAGCCAAAATCAAAATTAAGAATTTGACCTTGACCTTTGACCTTGACCTAATTTTCATTTTTTTGGACCAAGGATCTTAAATCAAAAGACCCTAGGTCTCTATCACTTATAGTTTACCAGTTAGAAATGCATATCACTGATATCATATATAAAAGGGGGGATAACTCTCATATGGAGTCTCCGGATAGCTTCCGTTGAAATGAAACAGAACATCCTAAGGATATAACGAGCAATTTGGAAAAATAAATTTGTCGGTTTCTTATACGGTTGCGAAGTAGTAGTGGCCACAAGAAAAACAGTGTTTGGGGAGATAACTCTTACAAGGTAAAGGTTTTTGTTACGCGGTGTCAGTTTCAGAAGCGTATTAACTGTTCGATATCATATACCTTATATCTAAGCGACATCTTGTGAAACAAAAAAACAGCGAAGGAAAAAAAAGTTGGCGGAAGAAAAAAAATAAAAATAATAATAATAATAATAATAATAATCAGAACGAATACAATAGGTCTTTCACCTGAAAGGTTGAAAGACCTAATAATAATCAGAACAAATACAATAGGTCTTTCAACAGAAAGGTTGAAAGACCTAATAATAATCAGAACGAATACAATAGGTCTTTCACCTGAAAGGTTGAAAGACCTAATAATAATAATAATAATAATAATAATCAGAACAAACCCTATAGGTCTTTCACCTGAAAGGTTGAAAGACCTAATTAAACTGTCAATTGTTCTTGAACAATTGAGAGGTCTTTCCTTTTGTAATGTAAAATACATGTTCAAACAGACGTAGAATGTATTGAAAAGCTTTAAAACACACTGAAAAACCTTTAAATAAGGTTAAAAACACCAAATTCGCTATATGGGACATGACCTTGACCTTTGACCTTTTGAACTTTGTCAAGGTCATTAGTCCCCAATGTCATTGCCGAAGACCCCATGGGTCTAGGACCTTTGGTTATATAGTAAAAGATGATTTTGTCTTTCCAGAAACCTAAAACAGGTGTTATGCCCCTTAAAAAAAGGTCAAATCTCTTCGGTCAAAATGTAACAAAGTTGTGCCGTAATGACCCAAACATTTTCCACTATTTAAAACTTCTGTAAGTATAATGGTTTCTGAGATTATCCCATAACAAGGTGTTAGGTCAAAGGTCAAGGTCAACATACAAATTTGACCTTGAGGTATTTTTCAAAGATATATAAATTGATGATGATTGGTGAAGATCCTAGGTGTCTACGACTTACGGTTTCTGAGTTTTGGTGGTCAACCGACACCGGTTAATTTTCATAGGGGCATAACCCTACTAATGAGTCGTTGAATCTTTTCGATCCAAATATAACGAAGAACCAGGGTCTGGTCCTGAACAAATTTCACCCTTTGTTTTTTTTCTACCTATTACGGTTACGGTGTTGGAACGATAACAAGGTTTTTGGGTTTCGGAGGGATTACTCCGAACCGACAAAATATTTCGACTCACAGGGTGAGTTCCGGATAGGTATTCATGACACCGATACAAAGTGTGAACATGAAAGCGACACGTCTTACGGTTACGGAGGCTAACTTCGTCAAAGTTTGGCGGAACAAAAAGAATAATAATAATAATAATCAGAAGAAATACAGTAAGGTCTTTCCCTTTAGTAAAAGGAAAGACCTTAATTAAACTGTCAATTGTTCTTGAACAATTGAGAGGTCTTTCCTTTTGTAATGTAAAATACATGTTCTTATAGATGTAGAATCTATTGAAAAGGTCAAGGTCAACCGTACAAAGCTCCAAAACACACTAAAAATCCTTTATATAAGGTTAAAAACACTAAATTCGCTATCTGGGACATGACCTTGACCTTTGACCTTTTGACCTTTGTCAAGGTCATTAGTCCCCAATGCCATTACTGAAGACCCCAAGGGTCTAGGACCTTTGGTTATATAGTAAAAGCTGATTTTGTCTTTTCAGAAACCTAAAACAGGGGTTATGCCCCTTATAGAAAGGTCAAATCTCTTTGGTCAAAATGTAACAAAGTTGCGCCATAATGACCCAAACATTTTCCACTATTTAAAACTTCTGTAAGTATAGTGGTTTCTGAGATTATCCCATAACATGGTGTTAGGTCAAAGGTCAAGGTCAACATACAAATTTGACCTTGAGGTTTTTTTCAAAGATACATGAATTGATGATGATTGGTGAAGATCCTAGGTCTCTACGACTTACGGTTTCTGAGTTTTGGTGGTCCACCGACACCGGTTAATTTTCATAGGGGCATAACCCTACCAATGAGTCGTTGAATCTTTTCGATCCAAATGTAACGAAGAACCGAGGTCTGGTCCTGAACAAATTTCAGCCTTTGTTTTTTTTCTACCTATTATGGTTACGGTGTTGGAACGATAACAAGGTTTTTTCGTTTCGGAGGGATTACTCCGAACCGACAAAATATTTCGACTAACAGGGTGAGTTCCAGATAGGTATTCATGACACCAATACAAAGTGTGAACATGAAAGCGACACGTCTTACGGTTTAGGCTGCTAACTTCGTCAAAGTTTGGCGGAAGAATAATAATAATAATAATAATAATTAAACTGTCAATTGTTCTTGAACAATTGAGAGGTCTTTCCTTTTGTAATGTAAAATACATGTTCAAATAGACGTAGAATGTATTAAAAAGCTTTAAAACACACTGAAAAACCTTTAAATAAGGTTAAAAACACCAAATTCGCTATATGGGACATGACCTTGACCTTTGACCTTTTGACCTTTGTCAAGGTCATTAGTCCCCAATGTCATTGCCGAAGACCCCATGGGTCTAGGACCTTTGGTTATATAGTAAAAGATGATTTTGTCTTTCCAGAAACCTAAAACAGGTGTTATGCCCCTTAAAAAAAGGTCAAATCTCTTCGGTCAAAATATAACAAAGTTGCGCCGTAATGACCCAAACATTTTCCACTATTTAAAACTTCTGTAAGTATAATGGTTTTTGAGTTGTTCTGATAACAAGGTGTTAGGTCAAAGGTCAAGGTCAACATACACATTTGACCTTGAGGTATTTTTGAAAGTCTCATGAATTGTTGATGAATGGTGAAGATCCTAGGTCTCTACGATTTACGGTTTCTGAGTTTTGGTGGTCCACCGACACCGGTTAATTTTCAAAGGGGCATAACCCTACCAATGAGTCGTTGAATCTTTTCGAATCAAATGTAACGAAGAACCGGGGTCTGGTCCTGAACAAATTTCACCCTTCGTTTTTTTTCTATCTATTACGGTTACGGTGTTGGAACGATAACAAGGTTTTTTGGTTTCGGAGGGATTACTCCGAACCGACAAAATATTTCGACTAACAGGGTGAGTTCCGGATAGGTATTCATGACACCGATACAAAGTGAGAACATGAAAGCGACACGTCTTACGGTTTAGGCTGCTAACTTCGTCAAAGTTTGGCGGAAAAAGAATAATAATAAACAGAAGAAAAACAGTAAGGTCTTTCCTTATAGAAAAAGGAAAGACCTTAATTAAAATGTCAATTGTTCTTGAACAATTGAGAGGTCTTTCCTTTTGTAATGTAAAATACATGTTCCAATAGACGTAGAATGTATTGAAAAGCTTTAAAACACACTGAATATCTTTTAAATAAGGTAAAAAAAACATAATTTGCTATATGGGACATGACCTTGACCTTTGACCTTTTGACCTTTGTCAAGGTCATTAGTCCCCAATGTCATTGCTGAAGACCCCATGGGTCTAGGACCTTTGGTTATACAGTAAAAGCTGATTTTGCCTTTTCAGAAATCTAAAACAAGGGTTATGCCCCTTATAGAAAGGTCAAATCTCTTCGGTCAAATGTCAAAAAGTTGCGCCTCATCCACCTCAACGCGTTTTTCACTATTTACTTTTTCTGTAAGTACAATCGTTTTTGAGATATCGACTTAAAAGTTTTAAGGTCAAAGGTCAAGGTCAACCTTAAACAGCTTTAAAACACACTGAAAATCTTTAAAACACATTGAAAATCCCTTAAATAAGGTTAAAATCACTAAATTCGCTATCTGGTACATGACCTTGACCTTTGACCTTTTGACCTTTGTCAAGGTCATTGGTCCCCAATGTCATTGCTGAAGACCCCATGGGTCTAGGACCTTTGGTTATATAGTAAAAGCTGATTTTGTCTTTTCAGAAACCTAAAACAGGGGTTATGCCCCTTACAAAAGGGTCAAATCTCTTCGGTCAAAACGTAACAAAGTTGCCCCGTAATGACCCAAACATTTTCCACTATTTAAAACTTCTGTAAGTATAATGGTTTCTGAGTTGTTCTGATAACAAGGTGTTAGGTCAAAGGTCAAGGTCAACATACACATTTGACCTTGAGGTATTTTTCAAAGTCACATGAATTGATGATGAATGGTGAAGATCCTAGGTCTCTACGACTTACGGTTTTTGAGTTTTGGTTGTCCACCGACACCGGTTAATTTTCATAGGGGCATAACCCTACCAATGAGTCGTTGAATCTTTTCGATCCAAATGTAACGAAGAACCGGGGTCTGGTCCTGAACAAATTTCACCCTTCGTTTATTTTCTACCTATTACGGTTACGGTGTTGGAACGATAACAAGGTTTTTTGGTTTCGGAGGAATTACTCCGAACCGACAAAATATTTCGACTAACAGGGTGAGTTCCAGATAGGTATTCATGACACCGATACAAAGTGTGAACATGAAAGCGACACGTCTTACGGTTTAGGCTGCTAACTTCGTCAAAGTTTGGCGGAAAAAGAATAATAATAAACAGAAGAAATACAGTAAGGTCTTTCCCTTTTGTAAAAGGAAAGACCTTAATAATAATAATAAACAGAAGAAATACAGTAAGGTCTTTCCCTTTTGTAAAAGGAAAGACCTTAATTAAAATGTCAATTGTTCTTGAACAATTGAGAGGTCTTTCCTTTTCGAAATGTAAAGTACATGTTGCAATAGGCGTAGAATGCATTGAAAAGCTCTCAAACACACATAAAACCGCTAAAAAATGACAAAAACAATAAATTCGATAATTTGGACATGACCTTGACTTTTGACCTTGTGACCTTTGTGAAGGTCATTGGTCCACAATGTCATTGTAAAAGACCCCATGGGTCTAGGACTTTTCGTTCAAGAGTTAAAGCTAATTTTACCTTTTCAGAAACCGTTAACGGCGGTTATGCCCCTTAAGAATATGTCAAATCCTTTCGGTCAAAATGTAAAAAAGTTGTGCCTCAGTCACCTTAACATTTTTCACTGTTTACTATTTCTGTAAGATTAACCATTTTTGAGATATCGACTAAAAAGTTGAAAGGTCAAAGGTCAAGGTCAACCTTAAAAACACTTAAAACACACTCAAAATGCTTAAAATAAGGTCAAAAACACATAATTCGCTATCTGGGACATGACCTTGACCTTTGACCCTGTGACCTTTGTCAAGGTCATTAGTCCCCAATGTCATTGGTGAAGACCCCACGGGTCTAGGACCTTTGGTTATATAGTAAAAGCTGATTTTGTCTTTTCAGAAACCTAAATCAGGGGTTATGCCCCTTACAGAAAGGTCAAATCTCTTCGGTCAAAATGTAACAAAGTTGCGCCATATTGACCCAAACATTTTCCACTATTTAAAACTTCTGTAAGTATAATGGTTTCTGAGATTATCCCATAACAAGGTGTTAGGTCAAAGGTCAAGGTCAACATACAAATTTGACCTTGAGGTATTTTTCAAAGATACATGAATTGATGATGAATGGTGAAGATCCTAGGTGTCTACGACTTACGGTTTCTGAGTTTTGGTGGCCAACCGACACCGGTTAATTTTCAGAGGGGCATAACCCTACCAATGAGTCGTTGAATCTTTTCGATCCAAATGTAACGAAGAACCGGGGTCTGGTCCTGAACAAATTTCACCCTTTGTTTTTTTTCTACCTATTACGGTTACGGTGTTGGAACGATAACAAGGTTTTTGGGTTTCGGAGGGATAACTCCGAACCGACAAAATATTTCGACTAACAGGGTGAGTTCCAGATAGGTATTCATGACACCGATACAAAGTGTGAACATGAAAGCGACACGTCTTACGGTTAACGCGGCTAAATTTGTCAAAGTTTGGCGGAAAAAGAATAATAATTAAAATGTCAATTGTTCTTGAACAATTGAGAGGTCTTTCCTTTTATAATGTTAAATATATGTTCCAATAGACGTAGAATGTATTGAAAAGCTTTAAAACACACTGAAAATCCTTTAAATAAGGTCAAAAACACATAATTCGCTATTTGGGACATGACCTTGACCTTTGACCTTTTGACCTTTGTCAAGGTCATTAGTCCGCAATGTCATTGCTGAAGACCCCATGGGTCTAGGACCTTTGGTTATGTAGTAAAAGCTGATTTTGTCTTTTCAGAAACATAAATCAGGGGTTATGCCCCTTACAGAAAGGTCAAATCTCTTCGGTCAAAATGTTACAAAGTTGCGCATAAATGACCCAAACATTTTCCACTATTCAAAACTTCTGTAAGTATAAGGGTTTCTGAGATTATCCCATAACAAGGTGTTAGGTCAAAGGTCAAGGTCAACATACAAATTTGACCTTGAGGTATTTTTCAAAGATACATGAATTGATGATGATTGGTGAAGATCCTAGGTGTCTACGACTTACGGTTTCTGAGTTTTGGTGGTCAACCGACACCGGTTAATTTTCAGAGGGGCATAACCCTACCAATGAGTCGTTGAATCTTTTCGATCCAAATGTAACGAAGAACCGGGGTCTGGTCCTGAACAAATTTCACCCTTCATTTTTTTTCTACCTATTACGGTTACGGTGTTGGAACGATAACAAGGTTTTTGGGTTTCGGAGGGATTACTCCGAACCGACAAAATATTTCGACTCACAGGGTGAGTTCCGGATAGGTATTCATGACACCGATACAAAGTGTGAACATGAAAGCGACACGTCTTACGGTTACGGAGGCTAACTTCGTCAAAGTTTGGCGGAACAAAAAGAATAATAATAATAATCAAAAGAAATACAGTAAGGTCTTTCCCTTTAGTAAAAGGAAAGACCTTAATAATAATTAAAATGTCAATTGTTCTTGAACAATTGAGAGGTCTTTCCTTTTCGAAATGTAAAGTACATGTTGCAATAGGCGTAGAATGCATTGAAAAGCTCTCAAACACACATAAAACCGCTAAAAAATGACAAAAACAATAAATTCGATAATTTGGACATGACCTTGACTTTTGACCTTGTGACCTTTGTGAAGGTCATTGGTCCACAATGTCATTGTAAAAGACCCCATGGGTCTAGGACTTTTCGTTCAAGAGTTAAAGCTAATTTTACCTTTTCAGAAACCGTTAACGGCGGTTATGCCCCTTAAGAATATATCAAATCCTTTCGGTCAAAATGTAAAAAAGTTGTGCCTCAGTCACCTTAACATTTTTCACTGTTTACTATTTCTGTAAGATTAACCGTTTTTGAGATATCGACTAAAAAGTTCAAAGGTCAAAGGTCAAGGTCAACCTTAAAAACACTTAAAACACACTCAAAATGCTTAAAATAAGGTCAAAAACACATAATTCGCTATCTGGGACATGACCTTGACCTTTGACCTTGTGACCTTTGTCAAGGTCATTAGTCCCCAATGTCATTGGTGAAGACCCCACGGGTCTAGGACCTTTGGTTATATAGTAAAAGCTGATTTTGTCTTTTCAGAAACCTAAATCAGGGGTTATGCCCCTTACAGAAAGGTCAAATCTCTTCGGTCAAAATGTAACAAAGTTGCGCCATAATGACCCAAACATTTTCCACTATTCAAAACTTCTGTAAGTATAATGGTTTCTGAGATTATCCCATAACAAGGTGTTAGGTCAAAGGTCAAGGTCAACATACAAATTTGACCTTGAGGTATTTTTCAAAGATACATGAATTGATGATGAATGGTGAAGATCCTAGGTGTCTACGACTTACGGTTTCTGAGTTTTGGTGGCCAACCGACACCGGTTAATTTTCAGAGGGGCATAACCCTACCAATGAGTCGTTGAATCTTTTCGATCCAAATGTAAGAAGAACCGGGGTCTGGTCCTGAACAAATTTCACCCTTTGTTTTTTTTCTACCTATTACGGTTACGGTGTTGGAACGATAACAAGGTTTTTGGGTTTCGGAGGGATAACTCCGAACCGACAAAATATTTCGACTAACAGGGTGAGTTCCAGATAGGTATTCATGACACCTATACAAAGTGTGAATATGAAAGCGACACGTCTTACGGTTAACGCGGCTAAATTTGTCAAAGTTTAACGGAAGAATAATAATAATAATAATAATAATAAACAAAAGAAATACAGTAAGGTCTTTCCCTTTTGTAAAAGGAAAGACCTTAATAATAATAATTAAAAACCAATTGTTCAGAGAACAATTGATGGTCTTTCCACCAGTAATGATTTTTTTTATATGAAAATATAAAAATTTGGTTTTAAATGTCAATTTCAGCGTCAAATGACAACTTATTGTACGATGATTCCAAAAATATAAGGTTTTACATACTTTAACAATAATTTATTACAAAAAATTAGCTACTTCCGGTTTACAAAAGGTCACTTCCGGTTAGCTTTTTCAACGTCATACTGCTTGCAACCTAATGCAAAAAGTCTAACAGCTTTAAGTACCGGTCTTTGTAAAAATCATGCAGAAGGTGATTCATGGCATGTCACAGAAGTAATTTTTTTTGCCCTATATCATAAGAACTTTGGTAGATGGTCAAAATTCTGTCTTTATTTTCCCTGTATTATGCCCGTTGCCATGGTAACCATCAAATCAACATTTTGCCTGAATATGTGAAAAAAGACCCTTTTTGAAAATATAAAATAAGGGAATTTAAAGTCCCATAGAAATAAAGTTAATCAATACAAAGGATATGTATATTTACAGTATTGACAAACAAAACCCCAAACTATATAAAAACGTTAAAATTGTGAATTTACTAAATAGTTTGTTTCCATAGCAACCATTTAAAAATGTGTTAAAATTCGAAAATGAAAAATTTCAAAAACTTTAAAATTTTAAATCTGTTTATCTCCCAAGACCAACAATACCATGACATGTCATTGACAAATTTTGAAAGACCACATTCTATATATTCAGAAAATAAAAAGAAAGTCGTGTGTTTTTTTTTTCTTTAAAAAAAAAAATTTAGTCAAAAATTGTCAATTTTCACCAAAATTCAGATTAACAATCAGATGAATAATCAAAAATTTTGAACTTTAAAAGCTAAAACATTCCATTTATATGTGCAATTCTGACACACATTTGTTAATTTTAAAGGAAAATATATGATAAATGAAGATATACTTGTACAAAATGAAAAATCATCACTCTGGGTATGGTGCACCCCCCTTTTTTTTCGATTTTTTTTTTTTTTTTTCAAAATTATAAAATTTGTTGAAAGAAATGTGGTATCTCATTGTATTTACTTGTGAACTAAGTATTTTAAGAATTTAAGCATAACACAACTTCTAAAGTTGAGGGCAGCATATGTACCCCCTCCCTTCAATCTTATATGTAAGATTTCTCAGAAGTTTAAAAAAAAAATGGTAATACGCATAACCCGTTGTCGTGTCTAAGACTGATGCTGTCAGTGAAAAAGAATAAAGTTGAATCCAAAACTTAATTACTAGTAAGCCTATGTATAAAGATAAGAGGATGTGTTGTAATTGTCAATGAGACAATTAACTCTCAACCAGAGAGAGCAAAGACATAGAAATAAACAACCACAGATCACCGTATATCCTTCAACAATGAGCATAACATGATTATCTATAAAACAAATCTTAATGAACATTTAAAAAAAATAGCTCAGGATACTTTCTCTTTCAAAATGGCTATAAAGAAGTTACAGTAACAATTTAATGCAACTCATTGTTGGTTTTTGAAACAGATTGATGCTTTAAAAACTTTAACCCTAGACTAAGATCTGCTAAACAAGAAGACTCACCCTGAAATGTCTGGTTGGTTTTATTTATAATTGAATTACTTTTGAAACTCTGTAAGTGTTATGTAAAGATTTTAATACAAGTATCATATTAACTTAACATTATCAATGTTCTAAGAAAATGAGGTCAGGGTAAGATGAACTATGTCAGACAGACGAAAAAAAGAGAACGGAAACGGAAAATTCAGCATTTTTTCCATTTTTAAAGGGGCATAACTTATTGACAGTACCTGTTACACCAATAACATTCTAACTGTTCTGAATTTTATGGAAATAAGCATTGTGTATAAGTTTCAAAACATTTGGTTGTGGCAAACTTAAGTTAGAGAACGGAAACAAAAAAGTCAGCATTTTTTTTCCATTTGTATAAGGGTATAACTCTGGAACGGACGTACTTACAGACAAGGGTACAACTTAATGCCCCCTTTGCTACAGTGGGGGCATACAAATTCTACATGTTCTATCTGAGGAAATATATACCAATGATCTACATTAATTGTGCAAGAATTTGTCAATGTTTCTATTGTATATGGTGGAAAAGGACAGCTGGTCTATTATTTTTTTTAAAACCTAACTGAATTATTATTTGTATACCGCCGAATAATCGCGTTTTTTATGGTTCTCAAAAATATTATCCTTGTGGCCCTGAGGAAAATTTGCTGGTCCGAACTATTGTATACTGTTTTGATTCTCAAACCTTTATGACAACCATGTGCAATGGCCATTCTTGAATTTTGCCTAATTTAATCAATTGTTATATTTACATATTTTTATGCCCCCGCAGTGGCGGAGGGGGCATTAAGGTTAACCCTTGTCCGTCCGTCAGTATGTCCCAACGTTGGTTTCTGTTCTCTATCTTTAGTTTGCCTCAACCAAATATTATGAAACCTAATCACATTGCTTATTACCATAAAACAAGACTAAGTTTGGTGGTGTCACTTAAACCGTCCAAGAGTTATGCCCCTTTACAAATAGAAATATTGCTGAATTTCCGTTTCTGTTCTCTAACTTTAGTTTGTCTTTACCAGATGTTATTAAAATTATACGCAATGCTTAAAACCACCAAATGCAGATCAACTTTGAATTTTGGTGGTGTAACTTTCACTGTTCTATGCAATGCCTCTTTATAGAGGGAAAAAGTTGCTGAATTTTTTGTTTTGTATTTCTTTCTTTAGTTTGCCTCAACCAAATGTTACGAAACTTTTACACAATTCTTATCACCATAAAAGTTAGTACACAATTGGTAAGTGTCTTCAGTCATGTCCGTTTATGACTTTTATGATATGGAAGCGGGAGCATCATCTGTGTCCAATGGACACATTCCGCATTTATTTCAAATCTTTTAGATAAGTTAGATTATTATATATTAGAATAAAAAGAAAGGTTCTGTAGTTCTTCTTCAATTTCAATTTTAGCACAGTTAAATCGACATAGTGACAAATAAGTGTTTGCATAAAGGTTTCGATATATGTCGATTTACATGGGAGGTAAATAGTAACAGCCATTATGTGTACATAATCTGACTCTGTGCAATAGTATACTAGTCCACAAAAGAAACGATGCAAGGCAATGTATTTTCCATAGATAATGAAATTGGAAACACTGTACCAAGATTAAAACTGTCCCATTTGTCTAATCTTTACAGAGTGTTATTATCTTATCAAAACCACTGATTTAAGACAAAAAAAAATATTTTCTTTTTTTATTTTTGTTATATCAAAAATAGTATTTTTATAAATAAACCAGATGCTCCGCAGGGCGCAGCTTTATACGACCGCAGAGGTATTGCACAATACTTAACATAATAATTTTGGACCCCGATTTGGACCAACTCGAAAACCTGGCCCATAATCAAAAATCTATGACCATGTTTAGATTCAGCATATCAAAGAACCCCAAGAATTCTTTTTTTGTTAAAATCAAGCTAAGTTTAATTTTGGACCCTTTTGATCTTAATGTAGACCAATTGGAAAACAGAACCAAAAATTAAGAATCTGAATACAAGGTTAGATTTGGCATATCAAAGAACCCCAATAATTAATTTTTTGATGAAATCAAACAAAGTTTAATTTTGGACCCTTTTGGCCCCTAATTCGTTGGGACCAAAACTCCCAAAATCAATCCAAACCTTTCTTTTGTGGTTATCAACCTTGTGTTAAAATTTCATAGATTTCTAATAACTTATACTTAAGTTATTATGCAAAAACAAAGAAAAATGCTTATTTGGGACCTGTTTTTGGCCCCTAATTCCTAAACTATTGGGACTAAAACTCCCAAAATCAATCCCAACCTTCCTGTTGTGGTCATAGAGACCTTATGTTAAAATTTTATAGATTTCTTTTTACTTATACTAAAGTTATTGTGCGAAAACCAAGAAAAATGCTTATTTGGGCCCTTTTTGCCCCTAATTCCTAAACTGTTGGGACCAAAACACCAAGAATCAATGTCAACCTTTCTTTTATGGTCATAAACCATGTGTTTAAATTTCATAGATTTCAATTTACTTTTACTAAAGTTAGAGTGCGAAAACCAAATGTCTTCGGACGACGACGACGCCAACGTGATACCAATATGCGACCAACAAATTTTCAATTAATGAAAATCGAAATTAGAACTTAATTTTTTGCGTTTAAACATGGTCTGCTTAAAATTTTGATTGCCATCCGTCCTTGTGTCCATCTGGCTGTCCTTGCAGCGCTCGCACATGTACAAATTATGTCAGATTTTTAAGAAACTAATACTTTAGGTTATTATAAGCAATATCTCGAACAAGTTAGATATTGGTGGTCAATCGACTTTAATAAAAACATTTATATCCCTTGAAAATAATAAATTTATGGAAAATAGCCCCTTTAACGCTCCCACAGGTACAATTCTTGCCAGATTTTTAATAAAACTTATACACTAGATTAATATCAACAATATCTCGGATGAGTTCTATAATCATGGACAATTGACTTTTTTAAAAGAGTTATGACCCTTAAAAATATTAAAATTTATGGAAAGTTGCCTTGTTAGCGCTCTCGATGGTACAAATTTTTTATTTTTTATTTTCAGTTTATTTCTGATAGAACGGACGTAGTTTTTTTAGGTCACCGTTTCAAAGGAACTGTGAATTTTGCCATCACTTTGCTTCCGTTGTCGTCTGTCCGGTGTAAAATATTTGAAACATTTCCACTGAAACTACTTAACCAATTCCAGTAAAACTTATAAACTGAATGATCCTCTATTTTGTAAAAAAAACATGGCCGCCATGGGTAAAATAAGAACATAGGGGTAAAATGCAGTGTGTAGCTCATATTTCAAACACTAAAGCTTTTAAGAGCAAATTTTCAGATGAATCTAACAACCCATTGTTGGGTTGCTGCCACTTAATTGTTAATTGTACGGAAATTTTGCAGTTTTGGTTATTATCTTGAATATTATTAATGACAAAGATAAACTGTAAACAGCACAACTTTCAGCAAAGTAGGATCTACAAATAAGTTTATATGACCAGAATTGTCAATTGAATCCGTATGGAGTTATAGCCCTTTAAAGAAATTTTTCACAATTTGTTCATCTAGTTTGCTTCCTTTAAAAAAAATCTTCTTTTGATATTGAATATGCTTAATCAATTTCAGCCCAACTTGGGAGTTATAATCTTGTATAAATTTAGTTTTTTATTTCCTTGTACTTCAAGAAACTTAGCCACTATGGCTAAAATGGAACATAGGGGTAAAATTCATTTTTTGCTTTTGAAGAAAAAACGACAGATACAAAGAACATTTAAATGGAATTGTCAAGCCACTCATTGATATATATTTAAGGGACAAATAATCATTGATGCAAGATTTAACCAAAAATTACAGGTGATCGATTCAGGTAATTTAGAGTCAATTTTAAAGACCATGAAATAGAATCTAAAGATTTTAAATTTCTGTTTGGGTTGTTCTCTCTTTGACACATTCCCCATTTCTAAAAAAAAATCTAATATATAAAAATGGTGTAGGGGGTTCTATTATTGCCCTCACCCTTTGAAGAAATTTCATGTTTTAATGCTCAAAATGTTCACAATTGAATTCCATCTTTTAAATTTATTAATGATTTTTTGAATTTTGAAAAAAAGGGGGGGCACCATGCCCAGAAAGAAAAAATGTCCTTCTCTACAAAAATATCTCTATCAATCATATTTTCTCATTTATAATTACCAAATTTGTGTCAGGAATGCACGCATAAATGGAATGTTTTAGCTTTTTAAGTTCAAAATGTTTCAGTATTCATCTGTTTGGTAATCTGAATTTTGGTGAAAATTGACAATTTTTGACTAAAATTATTTTTTTAAAGAAAAAAAAACACACGACTTTCTTTTTATTTTCTGAATATATAGAATGTGGTCTTTCAAAATTTGTCAATGACATGTCATGGTATTGTTGGTCTTGGGAGATAAACAGATTTAAAATTTTAAAGTTTTTGAAATTTTTCAGTTTCGAATTTTAACACATTTTTAAATGGTTGCTATGGAAACAAACCATTTAGTAAATTCAAAATTTTAACGTTTTTGTATAGTTTGGGGTTGTGTTTGTCAATACTGTAAATATACATATTGTTTGTATTGATTAACTTTATTTCTATGGTTCTTTAAAATCCATTATATTTCAATTTTCAAAGGCTACTTATGGACGTATTTAGGCAAAATTTTGTAAGGATGGTTTCCATGGCAACCAAAGTTGAAAAGAAAAAATTAATACAGAAAACTTATTTTCGTACCATACCTTCATCATAAACAAAATATAAAGACATTTGAAGAGGGGTCATGAATCGCCCATCAACAGGAACCTGCATGATTCTTACAAAGACCGGTACTTAATATGAATACATATGAGGTAAAAGCAAAGGTCAAAATCTAGAACGTTAAATTAACATATGACCTTGAGCTCAATTTCAAGGTCATGAACCAAGGACATCAAATCAAAAGACTCTAGGTCTTTACTTTATATTGTTAATGAGTTATATTACCATACGACTGATATTAGATATAAAAGGGGGAAAAACTTGCAGCAAATGTTTACGTACCCTTTCGACTAACATTTATGTGTAACTACATGTCGCGACTAACAATTATGTGAAAATATTTTGTCGATATCTTATAAGATTTCTGAAAATAAGAGATAACAAGCCAAAATCAAAAAATTAATCATGACCTTGACCTTTGACCTTGACCTCATTTTCATTTTTTTGGACCAAGGACCACAAATCAAAAGACCCTAGGCCTCTAACACTTATGGTTTTCCAGTTAAAAATGCATACCACTTATATCAAATATAAAAGGGGAAATAACTCTCATATGGAGTCTCTGGATAGCTTCGGTCAAAATAAATCAAATCATCCTGAGGATATAACGAGCAATTTGGTAAAATAAATTTGTCGGTTTCTTATACGGTTGCGAATATTAAGCGATCACAAAAAAAACAGTGTTCGGGGAGATAACTCTTACATTGAAAAGATTTTGGTTTCACGGTGTCAGTTACAAAAGCGTAATAACTGTTCGATATCATATACCATATGTCTAAGCGACATCTTGCCAAACAAAAAACCTGCGAAGGAAAAAAAAGTTGGCGGAAGAAAAAAAATAATAATAATAATAATCAGAAGAAAACCAATAGGTCTTTCCACGGAAAAGTGGAAAGACCTAATAAACAGAAGAAATACAGTAAGGTCTTTCCCTTTTGTAAAAGGAAAGACCTTAATAATAATAATAAACAGAAGAAATACAGTAAGGTCTTTCCCTTTTGTAAAAGGAAAGACCTTAATTAAAAACCAATTGTTCAGAGAACCATTGATGGTCTTTCCACCAGTTAAGACCTTTTTTTATATGAAAATATTAAAATTTGGTTTCAAATGTCAATTGTACCGTCAAATGACAGCTTATTGAACGCTAATTCCAAAAATGTATGGTTTCTATGGAAAAAGATATAGATAAGGGAGATAATTGTTTACTTCCGGTTCAAACGATGTTATTTCCGGTATAGTTTGATAGTTAAAGTGACACTGATTCCAAAAATATATGGTTCTATATACTTTTTCATTAATGAAGTACAAAATATAGCTACTTCCGGTTTACAAAAGGTCACTTCCGGTTGTCTTTTTCTAGATCACATTACTTGCAACCTAATTTAAAAAGTCTTGATCATGTATACATATGAGGTAAAAGCAAAGGTCAAAATCTAGAACGTTACATTTACCTGAGACCTTGAGCTCAATTTCGAGGTCATCAACCAAGGACCTCAAATCAAAAGACTCTAGGCCTCTAATATATATAGTTAATGAGTTGTATTACCTTACAACTAATATTAGATATAAAAGGGGGCAAAACTGGCATCAAATGTCTACGTACTCTTTCGACTAAAATCTACGTGTTACCACATGTCGCAACTAACAATTTAGTAAAAATAATTTGTCGATAAGTTATACGGCTTTTGAAAATGAGTGAAAATAAGCCAAAATCAAAATTTATAATATGACCTTGACCTTTGACCTTGACCTTATTTTCATTTTTTTGGACCAAGGACCTCAAATCAAAAGACCCTAGGTCTCTATCACTTATGGTTTACCAGTTAGAAATGCAAATTCTTATATCAAACATAAAAGGGGGGATAACTCTCATATGGAATCTATATACGGCTTCGGTCAAGATAAAACAGAACATCCTGAGGATATAACGAGCAATTTGGAAAAATAAATTTGTCGGTTTCTTATACGGTTGCGAAGCCTTAGAGATAACAAGAGAAACAGTGTTCGGGGAGATAACTCTTATTTGGGAAAGTATTCGGTTAAAACGAGTTGGTTTCAAAAGCGTAAAAACTGTTCGATATCATATTCCAAAAATCTAAGCGACAACTTGCGAAACAAAAAAACAGCGAAGGAAAAAAATTAGGCGGAAGAAAAAAAAAAAAATTAAAAACCAATTGTTCAGAGAACCATTGATGGTCTTTCCACCAGTTAAGACCTTTTTTTATATGAAAATATAAAAATTTGGTTTTAAATGTCAATTGTACCGTCAAATGACAGCTTATTGAACGCTAATTCCAAAAATGTATGGTTTCTATGGAAAAAGATATAGATAAGGGAGATAATTGTTTACTTCCGGTTCAAACGATGTTATTTCCGGTATAGTTTGATAGTTTAAGTGACACTGATTCCAAAAATATATGGTTCTATATACTTTTTCATTAATGAAGTACAAAATATAGCTACTTCCGGTTTACAAAAGGTCACTTCCGGTTGTCTTTTTCTAGATCACATTGCTTGCAATCTAATTTAAAAAGTCCCAAGTCTTGATCATGTATACATATGAGGTAAAAGCAAAGGTCAAAATCTAGAACGTTACATTTACCTATGACCTTGAGCTCAATTTCGAGGTCATCAATCAAGGACCTCAAAACAAAAGACTCTAGGCCTCTACTATATATAGTTAATGAGTTGTATTACCTTACAACTAATATTAGATATAAAAGGGGGCAAAACTGGCATCAAATGTCTACGTACTCTTTCGACTAAAATCTACGTGTTACCACATGTCGCAACTAACAATTTAGTAAAAATAATTTGTCGAAAAGTTATACGGCTTTTGAAAATGAGTGAAAATAAGCCAAAATCAAAATTTATAATATGGCCTTGACCTTTGACCTTGACCTTATTTTCATTTTTTTGGACCAAGGACCTCAAATCAAAAGACCCTAGGTCTCTATCACTTATAGTTTACCAGTTAGAAATGCAAATTCTTATATCAAACATAAAAGGGGGGATAACTCTCATATGGAATCTATATACGGCTTCGGTCAAAATAAAACAGAACATCCTGAGGATAAAACGAGCAATTTGGAAAAATAAATTTGTCGGTTTCTTATACGGTTGCGAAGCCTTAGAGATAACAAGAAAAACAGTGTTCGGGGAGATAACTCTTATTTGGGAAAGTATTCAGTTAAAACGAGTTGGTTTCAAAAGCGTATAAACTGTTCGATATCATATTCCAAAAATCTAAGCGACATCTTGTGAAACAAAAAAACAGCGAAGGAAAAAAATTAGGCGGAAGAAAAAAAAAAAAATAATAATAATCAGAAGAAATCCAATAGGTCTTTCCACGGAAAAGTGGAAAGACCTAATAATAATAATAATAATAATAATAATAATAATAATAATAATAATAATAATAATAATAATAATAATCAGAAGAAATACAGTAAGGTCTTTCCTTATAGAAAAGGAAAGACCTTAATTAAACTGTCAATTGTTCTTGAACAATTGAGAGGTCTTTCCTTTTGTAATGTAAAATACATGTTCCAATAGACGTAGAATGTATTGAAAAGCTTTATTACACACTAAAAACCCTTTCAATAAGGTCAAAAACACATAATCTGCTATTTGGGACATGACCTTGACCATTGACCTGTTGACCCTTATCAAGGTCAATAGTCCCCAATGTCCTGAACATTTTGCACTATTTACTATTTCTGTAAGTATAACAGTTTTTGAGATATCCAATAAAAAGTGAAAGGTCAAAGGTCAAGGTCAACCTTAAAAAGCTTTAAAACACACTAAAAATCCTTTATATAAGGTTTAAAACACTAAATTCGCTATCTGGGACATGACCTTGACCTTTGACCTTTTGACCTTTGTCAAGGTCATTAGTCCCCAATGTCATTGCTGAAGACCCCATGGGTCTAGGACCTATGGTTATATAGTAAAACCTGATTTTGTCTTACCAGAAACCTAAAATAGGGGTTATGCCCCTTAAAAAAAGGTCAAATCTCTTCGGTCAAAATGTAACAAAGTTGCGCCGTAATGACCCAAACATTTTCCACTATTTAAAACTTCTGTAAGTATAATAGTTTCTGAGATTATCCCATAACAAGGTGTTAGGTCAAAGGTCAAGGTCAACATACAAATTTGACCATGAGGTATTTTTCAAAGATACATGAATTGATGATGAATGGTGAAGATCCTAGGTGTCTACGACTTACGGTTTCTGAGTTTTGGTGGTCAACCGACATCGGTTAATTTTCATAGGGGCATAACCCTAATAATGAGTCATTGAATCTTTTCGATCCAAATGTAACAAAGAACCGGGGTCTGGTCCTGAACAAATTTCACCCTTTGTTTTTTTTCTACCTATTACGGTTACGGTGTTGGAACGATAACAAGGTTTTTGGGTTTCGGAGGGATTACTCCGAACCGACAAAATATTTCGACTAATAGGGTGAGTTCCGGATAGGTATTCATGACACTAATACAAGGTGTGAACATGAAAGCGACACTTCTTACGGTTAAGGCTGCTAACTTCGTCAAAGTTTGGCGGAAGAATAATAATAATAATTAAAATGTCAATTGTTCTTGAACAATTGAGAGGTCTTTCCTTTTCGAAATGTAAAGTACATGTTCCAATAGTCGTAGAATGCATTGAAAAGCTCTCAAACACACACAAAACCGTTAAAAAATGACAAAAACAACAAATTCGATAATTTGGACATGACCTTGACTTTTGACCTTGTAACTTTTGTGAAGGTCATTGGTCCACAATGTCATTATAAAAGACCCCATGGGTCTAGGACTTTTCGTTCAAGAGTTAAAGCTAATTTTACCTTTTCAGAAACCGTTAACGGGTGTTATGCACCTTAAGAATATGTCAAATCCTTTCGGTCAAAATGTAGAAAAGTTGTGCCTTAGTCACCCAAACATTTTTCACTGTTTACTATTTCTGTAAGAGTAACCGTTTTTGAGATATCGACTAAAAAGTTGAAAGGTCAAAGGTCAAGGTCAACCTTAAAAAGCTTTAAAACACACTAAAAATCCTTAAAATAAAGTCAAAAACACATAATTCGCTATCTGGGACTTGACCTTGACCTTTGACCTTGTGACCTTTGTCAAGGTCATTAGTCCCAAATGTCATTGCTGAAGATCCCATGGGTCTAGGACCTTTGGTTATATAGTAAAAGCTGATTTTGTCTTTTCAGAAACCGAAATCAGGGGTTATGCCCCTTACAGAAAGGTCAAATCTCTTCGGTCAAAATGTAACAAAGTTGCGCCATAATGACCCAAACATTTTCCACTATTTAAAACTTCTGTAAGTATAATGGTTTCTGAGATTATCCCATAACAAGGTGTTAGGTCAAAGGTCAAGGTCAACATACAAATTTGACCTTGAGGTATTTTTCAAAGATACATGAATTGATGATGATTGGTGAAGATCCTAGGTGTCTACGACTTACGGTTTCTGAGTTTTGGTGGTCAACCGACACTGGTTAATTTTCAGAAGGGCATAACCCTACCAATGAGTCGTTGAATCTTTTCGATCCAAATGTAACGAAGAACCGGGGTCTGGTCCTGAACAAATTTCACCCTTCGGTTTTTTTCTACCTATTACGGTTACGGTGTTGGAACGATAACAAGGTTTTTGGGTTTCGGAGGGATTACTCCGAACCGACAAAATATTTCGACTAACAGGGTGAGTTCCAGATAGATATTCATGACACCGATACAAAGTGTGAACATGAAAGCGACACGTCTTACGGTTAAGGCTGCTAACTTCGTCAAAGTTTGGCGGAAGAATAATAATAATAATTAAAATGTCAATTGTTCTTGAACAATTGAGAGGTCTTTCCTTTTATAATGTTAAATATATGTTCCAATAGACGTAGAATGTATTGAAAAGCTTTAAAACACACTGAAAATCCTTTAAATAAGGTCAAAAACACATAATTCGCTATTTGGGACATGACCTTGACCTTTGACCTTTTGACCTTTGTCAAGGTCATTAGTCCCCAATGTCATTGCTGAAGACCCCATGGGTCTAGGACCTTTGGTTATGTAGTAAAGGCTGATTTTGTCTTTTCAGAAACATAAATCAGGGGTTATGCCCCTTACAGAAAGGTCAAATCTCTTCGGTCAAAATGTAACAAAGTTGCGCATAAATGACCCAAACATTTTCCACTATTCAAAACTTCTGTAAGTATAAGGGTTTCTGAGATTATCCCATAACAAGGTGTTAGGTCAAAGGTCAAGGTCAACATACAAATTTGACCTTGAGGTATTTTTCAAAGATACATGAATTGATGATGATTGGTGAAGATCCTAGGTGTCTACGACTTACGGTTTCTGAGTTTTGGTGGTCAACCGACACCGGTTAATTTTCAGAGGGGCATAACCCTACCAATGAGTCATTGAATCTTTTCGATCCAAATGTAACGAAGAACCGGGGTCTGGTCCTGAACAAATTTCACCCTTCATTTTTTTTCTACCTATTACGGTTACGGTGTTGGAACGATAACAAGGTTTTGGGGTTTCGGAGGGATTACTCCGAACCAACAAAATATTTCGACTAACAGGGTGAGTTCCAGATAGGTATTCATGACACTGATACAAAGTGTGAACATGAAAGCGACACGTCTTACGGTTAACGCGGCTAAATTTGTCAAAGTTTGGCGGAAAAAGAATAATAATAATAATAATAAACAGAAGAAATACAGTAAGGTCTTTCCCTTTTGTAAAAGGAAAGACCTTAATTAAACTGTCAATTGTTCTTGAACAATTGAGAGGTCTTTCCTTTTGTAATGTAAAATACATGTTCAAATAGACGTAGAATGTATTGAAAAGCTTTAAAACACACTGAAAAACCTTTAAATAAGGTTAAAAACACCAAATTCGCTATATGGGACATGACCTTGACCTTTGACCTTTTGACCTTTGTCAAGGTCATTAGTCCCCAATGTCATTGTCGAAGACCCCATGGGTCTAGGACCTTTGGTTATATAGTAAAAGATGATTTTGTCTTTCCAGAAACCTAAAACAGGTTTTATGCCCCTTAAAAAAAGGTCAAATCTCTTCGGTCAAAATGTAACAAAGTTGTGCCGTAATGACCCAAACATTTTCCACTATTTAAAACTTCTGTAAGTATAATGGTTTCTGAGATTATCCCATAACAAGGTGTTAGGTCAAAGGTCAAGGTCAACATACAAATTTGACCTTGAGGTATTTTTCAAAGACACATAAATTGATGATGATTGGTGAAGATCCTAGGTGTCTACGACTTACGGTTTCTGAGTTTTGGTGGTCAACTGACACCGGTTAATTTTCATAGGGGCATAACCCTACCAATGAGTCGTTGAATCTTTTCGATCCAAATGTAACGAAGAACCAGGGTCTGGTCCTGAACAAATTTCACCCTTTGTTTTTTTTCTACCTATTACGGTTACGGTGTTGGAACGATAACAAGGTTTTTGGGTTTCGGAGGGATTACTCCGAACCGACAAAATGTTTCGACTCACAGGGTGAGTTCCGGATAGGTATTCATGACACCGATACAAAGTGTGAACATGAAAGCGACACGTCTTACGGTTACGGAGGCTAACTTCGTCAAAGTTTGGCGGAACAAAAAGAATAATAATAATAATTAAAAACCAATTGTTCAGAGAACAATTGAAGGTCTTTCCATCAAAACAATGTATTTTGATATGAAAAGTTGTGAAACTAAGTTTAAAATGTCATTTCAATCGTCAAATGATAGCTCCTAGTAAGCTGATTCCAAAAATATATTGTTTCCATACATTTTTTTTTTAATAAGGGAGATAATTTGTTACTTCCGGTTTGAAAAATGTTACTTCCGATTATATTTGAATATTTACTTGACACTGATTCCAAAAATATCTGGTTCTATATACTTTTATATTAAAAAGTACAAAAAAATAGCTATTTCCGGTTTACAAAAGGTCACTTCCGATTGTTTTTTACAAGGTTAATGGTTTGATATCTTTTTCTAAAAGTTGTATATCTTTATCATGTATACATATAGAATAAAAGCAAAGGTCAAAATCTAGAACGTCAAATTAAGCTATGACCTTGAGATCAGTTTCAAGGTCATAAACCAAGGACCTCAAATCAAAAGACCATAGGTCTTTATTATATTTAGTTAATGAGTTATATCACCAAACGCGTATTTCTAAATACAAGAGGGGAGAAAACTCCCTTTTACATTCAACGTACGCTTGCAATCAAAATTTACATCTTACGACATGTCGCAACTAACAATTTAGTAAAAATAATTTGTTGATATCTTATACAGTCTTTGGATATAAGTGAAAATAAGCCAAATTCAAATATTAGAATATGACCTTGACCTTTGACCTTGACCTAATTTTCATTTTTTGGGACCAAGGACCTCAAATCAAAAGATCCTAGGTCTCTATCACTTATGATTTATAAGATAGAAATTCATATCACTTATATCAGATGCATAAGGGGAAATAACTCTCATATGGAGCGGTCATATCGCTTCGGTCAAAATAGGACAAATCATGCGAAGGATATAACGAGCAATTTTGTAAAATAAATTTGTCATAATCTTTTACGGTTGCGAAGGAGATGCGCTAACAAGGAAAACAGTGTTTGGGGAGATAACTCCTACAAAGAAAAGTATTCGTTTACGCAGGGTAAATTTCAAAAGTGCATAAACTGTTCGATATCATATACCAAATATCTAAGCGACATATTGCGAAACAAATGTTTACCGCAAGAACAAAATTAGGCGGAAGAAAAAAAAAAAAAAATAATCAGAAGAAAAACAATAGGTCTTTCCACAGAAAAGTGGAAAGACCTAATAATCAGAAGAAATACAGTAAGGTCTTTCCCTTTAGTAAAAGGAAAGACCTTAATTAAAATGTCAATTGTTCTTGAACAATTGAGAGGTCTTTCCTTTTCGAAATGTAAAGTACATGTTCCAATAGACGTAGAATGCATTGAAAAGCTCTCAAACACACACAAAACCGTTAAAAAATGACAAAAACAACAAATTCGATAACTTGGACATGACCTTGACTTTTGAATTTGTAACCTTTGTGAAGGTCATTGGTCCACAATGTCATTGTAAAAGACCCCATGGGTCTAGGACTTTTCTTTCAAGAGTTAAAGCTAATTTTACCTTTTTAGAAACCGTTAACGGGGGTTATGCCCCTTAAGAATATGTCAAATCCTTTCGGTCAAAATGTAAAAAAGTTGTGCCTCAGTCACCCAAACATTTTTCACTGTTTACTATTTCTGTAAGATTAACCGTTTTTGAGATATCGACTAAAAAGTTGAAAGGTCAAAGGTCAAGGTCAACCTTAAAAACATTTAAAACACACTAAAAATCATCAAAATAAGGTCGAAAACACATAATTCGCTATCTGGTACATGACCTTGACCTTTGTCAAGGGCATTGGTCCCCAATGTCATTGCTGAAGACCCCATGGGTCTAGGACCTTTGGTTATATAGTAAAAGCTGATTTTGTCTTTTCAGAAACCTAAAACAGGGGTTATGCCCCTTACAAAAAGGTCAAATCTCTTCGGTCAAAATGTAACAAAGTTGCCCCGTAATGACCCAAACATTTTCCACTATTTAAAACTTCTGTAAGTATAATGGTTTCTGAGTTGTTCTGATAACAAGGTGTTAGGTCAAAGGTCAAGGTCAACATACACATTTGACCTTGAGGTATTTTTCAAAGTCACATGAATTGATGATGAATGGTGAAGATCCTAGGTCTCTACGACTTACGGTTTTTGAGTTTTGGTTGTCCACCGACACCGGTTAATTTTCATAGGGGCATAACCCTACCAATGAGTCGTTAAATCTTTTCGATCCAAATGTAACGAAGAACCGGGGTCTGGTCCTGAACAAATTTCACCCTTCGTTTATTTTCTACCTATTACGGTTACGGTGTTGGAACGATAACAAGATTTTTTGGTTTCGGAGGAATTACTCCGAACCGACAAAATATTTCGACTAACAGGGTGAGTTCCAGATAGGTATTCATGACACCGATACAAAGTGTGAACATGAAAGCGACACGTCTTACGGTTTAGGCTGCTAACTTCGTCAAAGTTTGGCGGAAAAAGAATAATAATAAACAGAAGAAATACAGTAAGGTCTTTCCCTTTTGTAAAAGGAAAGACCTTAATTAAACTGTCAATTGTTCTTGAACAATTGAGAGGTCTTTCCTTTTGTAATGTGAAATACATGTTCAAATAGACATAGAATGTATTGAAAAGCTTTAAAACACACTGAAAAACCTTTAAATAAGGTTAAAAACACCAAATTCGCTATATAGGACATGACCTTAACCTTTGACCTTTTGACCTTTGTCAAGGTCATTAGTCCCCAATGTCATTGCCGAAGACCCCATGGGTCTAGGACCTTTGGTTATATAGTAAAAGATGATTTTGTCTTTCCAGAAACCTAAAACAGGTGTTATGCCCCTTAAAAAAAGGTCAAATCTCTTCGGTCAAAATATAACAAAGTTGTGCCGTAATGACCCAAACATTTTCCACTATTTAAAACTTCTGTAAGTATAATGGTTTCTGAGATTATCCCATAACAAGGTGTTAGGTCAAAGGTCAAGGTCAACATACAAATTTGACCTTGAGGTATTTTTCAAAGATACATAAATTGATGATGATTGGTGAAGATCCTAGGTGTCTACGACTTACGGTTTCTGAGTTTTGGTGGTCAACCGACACCGGTTAATTTTCATAGGGGCATAACCCTACCAATGAGTCGTTGAATCTTTTCGATCCAAATGTAACGAAGAACCAGGGTCTGGTCCTGAACAAATTTCACCCTTTGTTTTTTTTGTACCTATTACGGTTACGGTGTTGGAACGATAACAAGGTTTTTGGGTTTCGGAGGGATTACTCCGAACCGACAAAATGTTTCGACTCACAGGGTGAGTTCCGGATAGGTATTCATGACACCGATACAAAGTGTGAACATGAAAGCGACACGTCTTACGGTTACGGAGGCTAACTTCGTCAAAGTTTGGCGGAACAAAAAGAATAATAATTAAACTGTCAATTGTTCTTGAACAATTGAGAGGTCTTTCCTTTTGTAATGTAAAATACATGTTCCAACAGACGTAGAATGTATTGAAAAGGTCAAGGTCAACCTTAAAAAGCTCCAAAACACACTAAAAATCCTTTATATAAGGTTAAAAACACTAAATTCGCTATCTGGGACATGACCTTGACCTTTGACCTTTTGACCTTTGTCAAGGTCATTAGTCCCCAATGCCATTACTGAAGACCCCAAGGGTCTAGGACCTTTGGTTATATAGTAAAAGCTGATTTTGTGTTTTCAGAAACCTAAAACAGGGGTTATGCCCCTTATAGAAAGGTCAAATCTCTTTGGTCAAAATGTAACAAAGTTGCGCCATAATTACCCAAACATTTTCCACTATCTAAAACTTCTGTAAGTATAATGGTTTCTGAGATTATCCCATAACAAGGTGTTAGGTCAAAGGTCAAGGTCAACATACAAATTTGACCTTAAGGTTTTTTTCAAAGATACATCAATTGATGATGATTGGTGAAGATCCTAGGTGTCTACGACTTACGGTTTCTGAGTTTTGGTGTTCCACCGACACCGGTAAATTTTCATAGGGGCATAACTCTACCAATGAGTCGTTGAATCTTTTCGATCCAAATGTAACGAAGAACCGCGGTCTGGTCCTGAACAAATTTCACCCTTTGTTTTTTCTCTACCTTTTACGGTTACGGTGTTGGAACGATAACAAGGTTTTTTGGTTTCGGAGGGATAACTCCGAGCCGACAAAATTTTTCGACTAACAGGGTGAGTTCCGGATAGGTATTCATGATACGAATACAAAGTGTGAATATGAAAGCGACACGTCTTACGGTTACGGAGGCTAACTTGGCGGAACAAAAAGAATAATAATAATAATAATAATAATTAAAATGTCAATTGTTCTTGAACAATTGAGAGGTCTTTCCTTTTGTAATGTAAAATACATGTTCCAATAGTCGTAGAATGCATTGAAAAGCTCTCAAACACACATAAAACCGTTAAAATATGACAAAAACAACAAATTCGCTTTTTAGGACATGACCTTGACTTTTGACCTTGTGACCTTTGTAAAGCTCATTGGTCTACGATGTCATTGTAAAAGACCCCATGGGTCTAGAACCTTTGGTTCAAGAGTTAAAGCTAATTTTGTCTTTTCTGAAACCGTTTACGGGGGTTATGCCCCTTAAGGGTATGTCAAAGCTTTTCGGTCAAAATGTAAAAAAGTTGCGCCTTAGTCAACTCAACATTTTTCACTATTTACTATTTCTGTAAGTATAATCGTTTTTGAGATATCCCATAAAAACTTGAAAGGTCAAAGGTCAAGGTCAACCTTAAAAAGCTTGAAAACACACTAAAAATCCTTAATATAAGGTTAAAAACACTAAATTCGCTATCTGGGACATGACCTTGACCTTTGACCTTTTGACTTTTGTCAAGGTCATCAGTCCCCAATGTCAATGCTGAAGACCCCATGGGTCTAGGACCTTTGGTTATATAGTAAAGGCTGATTTTGTCTTTTCAGAAACCTAAATCAGGGGTTATGCCCCTTACAGAAAGGTCAAATCTCTTCGGTTAAAATGTAACAAAGTTGCGCCTTAATGACCTAAACATTTTCCACTATTCAAAACGTCTGTAAGTATAATGGTTTCTGAGATTATCCCATAACAAGGTGTTAGGTCAAAGGTCAAGGTCAACATACACATTTGACCTTGAGGTATTTTTCAAAGTCACATGAATTGATGATGAATGGTGAAGATCCTAGGTGTCTACGACTTACGGTTTCTGAGTTTTGGTGGCCAACCGACACGGGTTAATTTTCATAGGGGCATAACCCTACCAATGAGTTGTTGAATGTTTTCGATCCAAATGTAACGAAGAACTGGGGTCTGGTCCTGAACAAATTTCACCCTTTGTTTTTTTTCTACCTATTACGGTTACGGTGTTGGAACGATAACAAGGTTTTTGGGTTTCGGAGGGATAACTCCGAACCGACAAAATATTTCGACTAACAGGGTGAGTTCCAGATAGGTATTCATGACACCAATACAAAGTGTGAACATGAAAGCGACAGGTCTTACGGTTAACGCGGCTAAATTTGTCAAAGTTTGGCGGAAAAAGAATAATAATAATAATTAAACTGTCAATTGTTCTTGAACAATTGAGAGGTCTTTCCTTTTATAACGTAAAATATATGTTTCAATAGACGTAAAATGCATTGAAAAGCTTTAAAACACACTGAAATTCCTTTAAATAAGGTCAAAAACACATAATTAGATATATGGAAATTGACCTTGACCTTTGACCTTTTGACCTTTGTCAAGGTCATTAGTCCCCAATGTCATTGCTGAAGACCCCATGGGTCTAGGACCTTTGGTTATGTAGTAAAAGCTGATTTTGTCTTTTCAGAAACCTAAAACAGGCTTTATGCCCCTTAAAAATAGGTTAAATCTCTTCGGTCAAAATGTAACAAAGTTGCGCCGTAATGACCCAAACATTTTCCACTATTTAAAACATCTGTAAGTATAATGGTTGCTGAGATTATTCCATAACAAGGTGTTAGGTCAAAGGTCAAGGTCAACATACAAATTTGACCTTGAGGTATTTTTCAAAGATACATGAATTGATGATGATTGGTGAAGATCCTAGGTGTCTACGACTTACGGTTTCTGAGTTTTGGTGGCCAACCGACACCGGTTAATTTTTATAGGGGCATAACCCTACCAATGAGTCGTTGAATCTTTTCGATCCAAATGTAACGAAGAACCGGGGTCTGGTCCTGAACAAATTTCACCCTTTATTTTTTTTCTACCTATTACGGTTACGGTGTTGGAACGATAACAAGGTTTTTGGGTTTCGGAGGGATTACTCCGAACCGACAAAATATTTCGACTCACAGGGTGAGTTCCGGATAGGTATTCATGACACCGATACAAAGTGTGAACATGAAAGCGACACGTCTTACGGTTACGGAGGCTAACTTCGTCAAAGTTTGGCGGAACAAAAAGAATAATAATAATAATAATCAGAAGAAATACAGTAAGGTCTTTCCCTTTAGTAAAAGGAAAGACCTTAATAATAATAATAATAAACAGAAGAAATACAGTAAGGTCTTTCCCTTTTGTAAAAGGAAAGACCTTAATAATAAACAGAAGAAATACAGTAAGGTCTTTCCCTTTTGTAAAAGGAAAGACCTTAATTAAACTGTCAATTGTTCTTGAACAATTGAGAGGTCTTTCCTTTTGTAATGTGAAATACATGTTCAAATAGACGTAGAATGTATTGAAAAGCTTTAAAACACACTGAAAAACCTTTAAATAAGGTTAAAAACACCAAATTCGCTATATGGGACATGACCTTGACCTTTGACCTTTTGACCTTTGTCAAGGTCATTAGTCCCCAATGTCATTGCCGAAGACCCCATGGGTCTAGGACCTTTGGTTATATAGTAAAAGATGATTTTGTCTTTCCAGAAACCTAAAACAGGTGTTATGCCCCTTAAAAAAAGGTCAAATCTCTTCGGTCAAAATATAACAAAGTTGTGCCGTAATGACCCAAACATTTTCCACTATTTAAAACTTCTGTAAGTATAATGGTTTCTGAGATTATCCCATAACAAGGTGTTAGGTCAAAGGTCAAGGTCAACATACAAATTTGACCTTGAGGTATTTTTCAAAGATACATAAATTGATGATGATTGGTGAAGATCCTAGGTGTCTACGACTTACGGTTTCTGAGTTTGGGTGGTCAACCGACACCGGTTAATTTTCATAGGGGCATAACCCTACCAATGAGTCGTTGAATCTTTTCGATCCAAATGTAACGAAGAACCAGGGTCTGGTCCTGAACAAATTTCACCCTTTGTTT
Organism: Mytilus galloprovincialis; assembly: GCF_965363235.1. Taxonomy (NCBI): domain Eukaryota; kingdom Metazoa; phylum Mollusca; class Bivalvia; order Mytilida; family Mytilidae; genus Mytilus; species Mytilus galloprovincialis. Next base: position 11,301,442 of record NC_134846.1, read on the forward strand.
TTTTTCTACCTATTACTGTTACGGTGTTGGAACGATAACAAGGTTTTTGGGTTTCGGAGGGATTACTCCGAACCGACAAAATATTTCGACTCACAGGGTGAGTTCCGGATAGGTATTCATGACACCGATACAAAGTGTGAACATGAAAGCAACACGTCTTACGGTTACGGAGGCTAACTTCGTCAAAGTTTGGCGGAACAAAAAGAATAATAATTAAACTGTCAATTGTTCTTGAACAATTGAGAGGTCTTTCCTTTTGTAATGTAAAATAAATGTTCAAATAGACATAGAATGTATTGAAAAGCTTTAAAACACACTGAAAATCCATTAAATAAGGTTAAAAACATTAAATTCGCTATTTTGGATATGACCTTGACCTTTGACCTTTTGACCTTTGTCAAGGTCATTAATCCCTAATGTCATTGCCGAAGAGCCCATGGGTCTAGGACCTTTGGTTATATAGTAAAAGCTGATTTTGTCTTTCCAAAAACCTAAAACAGGTATAATGCCCCTTAAAAAAAGGTCAAATCTCTTCGGTCAAAATGTAACAAAGTTGCGCCGTAATGACCCAAACATTTTCCACTATTCAAAACTTCTGTAAGTATTATGGTTTCTGAGATTATCCCATAACAAGGTGATAGGTCAAAGGTCAAGGTCAACATACAAATTTGACCTTGAGGTATTTTTCAAAGGTTCATGAATTGATAATGAATGGTGAAGATCCTAGGTGTCTACGACTTACGGTTTCTGAGTTTTGGTGGTCAACCGACACCGGTTAATTTTCATAGGGGCATAACCCTACCAATGAGTCGTTGAATCTTTTCGATCCAAATGTAACGAAGAACCGGGGTCTGGTCCTGAACAAATTTCACCCTTTGTTTTTTCTCTACCTTTTACGGTTACGGTGTTGGAACGATAACAAGGTTTTTTTGTTTCGGAGGGATAACTCCGAACCGACAAAATTTTTCGACTAACAGGGTCAGTTCTGGATAGGTATTCATGACAGGAATACAAAGTATGAATATGAAATGACACGTCTTACGGTTACGGAGGCTAACTTCGTCAAAGTTTGGCGGAAAAAGAATAATAATAATAATAAACAGAAGAAATACAGTAAGGTCTTTCCCTTTTGTAAAAGGAAAGACCTTAATTAAAATGTCAATTGTTCTTGAACAATTGAGAGGTCTTTCCTTTTATAATGTAAAATATATGTTCAAATAGACGTAGAATGTATTGAAAAGCTTTAAAACACACTGAAAATCCTTTAAATAAGGTCAAAAACACATAATTCGCTATGTGGGACATGACCTTGACCTTTGACCTTTTGACCTTTGTCAAGGGCATTAGTCCCCAATGTCATTGCTGAAGACCCCATGGGTCTAGGACCTTTGGTTATATAGTAAAAGCTGATTTTGTCTTTTCAGAAACCTAAAACAGGGGTTATGCCCCTTATAAAAAGGTCAAATCTCTTTGGTCAAAATGTAACAAAGTTGCGCCTTAATGACCCAAACATTTTCCACTATTCAAAACTTCTGTAAGTATAATGGTTTCTGAGATTATCCCATAACAAGGTGTTGGGTCAAAGGTCAAGGTCAACATACAAATTTGACCGTGAAGTATTTTTCAAAGATACATGAATTGATGATGATTGGTGAAGATCCTAGGTGTCTACGACTTACGGTTTCTGAGTTTTGGTGGCCAACCGACACCGGTTAATTTTCATAGGGGCATAACCCTACCAATGAGTCGTTGAATCTTTTCGATCCAAATGTAACGAAGAACCGGGGTCTGGTCCTGAACAAATTTCACCCTTCGGTTTTTTTCTACCTATTACGGTTACGGTGTTGGAACGATAACAATGTTTTTGGGTTTCGGAGGGATTACTCCGAACCGACAAAATATTTCGACTCACAGGGTGAGTTCCGGATAGGTATTCATGACACCGATACAAAGTGTGAACATGAAAGCGACACGTCTTACGGTTACGGAGGCTAACTTCGTCAAAGTTTGGCGGAACAAAAAGAATAATAATAATAATAATAATAATAATAATAATCAGAAGAAATACAGTAAGGTCTTTCCCTTTAGTAAAAGGAAAGACCTTAATAATAATTAAACTGTCAATTGTTCTTGAACAATTGAGAGGTCTTTCCTTTTATAATGTAAAATACATGTTTCAATAGACGTAAAATGTATTGAAAAGCTTTAAAACACACTGAAAATCCTTTAAATAAGGTCAAAAACACATAATTTGCTATATGGGACATGACCTTGACCTTTGACCTTTTGACCTTTGTCAAGGTCATCAGTCCCCAATGTCATTGCTGAAGACTCCTTAGGTCTAGGACCTTTGGTTATATAGTAAAAGCTGATTTTGTCTTTTCAGAAACCTAAAACAGGCTTTATGCCCCTTAAAAAAAGGTCAAATCTCTTTGGTCAAAATGTAACAAAGTTGCACCGTACTGACCCAAACATTTTCCACTATTTAAAATTTCTGTAAGTATAATAGTTTCTGAGTTGTTCTGATAACAAGGTGTTAGGTCAAAGGTCAAGGTCAACATACACATTTGACCTTGAGGTATTTTTGAAAGTCCCATGAATTGTTGATGAATGGTGAAGATCCTAGGTCTCTACGATTTACGGTTTCTGAGTTTTGGTGGTCCACCGACACCGGTTAATTTTCATAGGGGCATAACTCTACCAATGAGTCGTTGAATCTTTTCGATTCAAATGTAACGAAGAACCGGGGTCTGGTCCTGAACAAATTTCACCCTTCGGTTTTTTTCTATCTATTACGGTTACGGTGTTGGAACGATAACAAGGTTTTTTGGTTTCGGAGGGATTACTCCGAACCGACAAAATATTTCGACTAACAGGGTGAGTTCCGGATAGGTATTCATGACACCGATACAAAGTGAGAACATGAAAGCGACACGTCATAGGTTTAGGCTGCTAAATTCGTCAAAGTTTGGCGGAAGAATAATAATAATAATTAAAATGTCAATTGTTCTTGAACAATTGAGAGGTCTTTCCTTTTGTAATGTAAAATACATGTTCCAATAGACGTAGAATGTATTGAAAAGGTCAAGGTCAACCTTAAAAAGCTCCAAAACACACTAAAAATCCTTTATATAAAGTTAAAAACACTAAATTCGCTATCTGGGACATGACCTTGACCTTTGACCTTTTGACCTTTGTCAAGGCCATTAGTCCCCAATGCCATTACTGAAGACCCCAAGGGTCTAGGACCTTTGGTTATATAGTAAAAGCTGATTTTGTCTTTTCAGAAACCTAAAACAGGGGTTATGCCCCTTATAGAAAGGTCAAATCTCTTTGGTCAAAATGTAACAAAGTTGCACCATAATGACCCAAACATTTTCCACTATTTAAAACTTCTGTAAGTATAATGGTTTCTGAGATTATCCCATAACAAGGTGTTAGGTCAAAGGTCAAGGTCAACATACAAATTTGACCTTGAGGTTTTTTTCAAAGATACATGAATTGATGATGATTGGTGAAGGTCCTAGCTCTCTACGACTTACGGATTCTGAGTTTTGGTGTTCCACCGACACCGGTTAATTTTCATAGGGGCATAACCCTACCAATGAGTCGTTGAATCTTTTCGATCCAAATGTAACGAAGAACCGAGGTCTGGTCCTGAACAAATTTCACCCTTTGTTTTTTTTCTACCTATTATGGTTACGGTGTTGGAACGATAACAAGGTTTTTTGGTTTCGGAGGGATTACTCCTAACCGACAAAATATTTCGACTAACAGGGTGAGTTCCAGATAGGTATTCATGACACAGATACAAAGTGTGAACATGAAAGCGACGCGTCTTACGGTTTAGGCTGCTAACTTCGTCAAAGTTTGGCGGAAAAAGAATAATAATAAACAGAAGAAATACAGTAAGGTCTTTCCCTTTTGTAAAAGGAAAGACCTTAATAAACAGAAGAAATACAGTAAGGTCTTTCCCTTTTGAAAAAGGAAAGACCTTAATTAAACTGTCAATTGTTCTTGAACAATTGAGAGGTCTTTCCTTTTGTAATGTAAAATACATGTTCCAACAGACGTAGAATGTATTGAAAAGGTCAAGGTCAACCATAAAAAGCTCGAAAACACACTAAAAATCCTTTATATAAGGTTAAAAACACTAAATTCGCACTCTGGGACATGACCTTGACCTTTGACCTTTTGACCTTTGTCAAGGTCATTAGTCCCCAATGCCATTACTGAAGACCCCAAGGGTCTAGGACCTTTGGTTATATAGAAAAAGCTGATTTTGTGTTTTCAGAAACCTAAAACCGGGATTTATGCCCCTTAAAAAAAGGTCAAATCTCTTCGGTCAAAATGTAACAAAGTTGCGCGGTAATGACCCAAACATTTTCCACTATTTAAAACTTCTGTAAGTATAATGGTTGCTGAGATTATTCCATAACAAGGTGTAATGTCAAAGGTCAAGGTCAACATACAAATTTGACCTTGAGATATTTTTCGAAGATACATGAATTGATGATAAATGGTGAAGATCCTAGGTCTCTACGACTTACGGTTTCTGAGTTTTGGTGGTCCACCGACACCGGTTAATTTTCATAGGGGCATAACCCTACCAATGAGTCGTTGAATCTTTTCGATCCAAATGTAACGAAGAACCGGGGTCTGGTCCTGAACAAATTTCACCCTTTGTTTTTTTTCTACCTATTATGGTTACGGTGTTGGAACGATAACAAGGTTTTTTGGTTTCGGAGGGATTACTCCGAACCGACAAAATATTTCGACTAACAGGGTGAGTTCCAGATAGGTATTCATGACATCAATACAAAGTGTGAACATGAAAGCGACACGTCTTACGGTTAACGCGGCTAAATTTGTCAAAGTTTAACGGAAGAATAATAATAATAATTAAACTGTCAATTGTTCTTGAACAATTGAGAGGTCTTTCCTTTTGTAATGTAAAATACATGTTCTTATAGATGTAGAATCTATTGAAAAGGTCAAGGTCAACCGTACAAAGCTTGAAAACACACTTAAAATCCTTTGTATGAGGTTAAAAACACTAAATTCGCTATCTGGGACATGACCTTGACCTTTGACCTTTTGACCTTTGTCAAGGTCATTAGTCCCCAATGTCATTGCAAAAGACCCCATGGGTCTAGGACCTTTGGTTATATAGTAAAAGCTGATTTTGTCTTTTCAGAAACCTAAAACAGGGGTTATGCCCCTTATTAAAAGGTCAAATCTCTTTGGTCAAAATGTAACAAAGTTGCGCCGTAATGACCCAAACATTTTCCACTATTTAAAACTTCTGTAAGTATAATGGTTTCTGAGATTATCCCATAACAAGGTGTTAGGTCAAAGGTCAAGGTCAACATACAAATTTGACCTTGAGGTATTTTTCAAAGATACATGAATTGATGATGATTGGTGAAGATCCTAGGTGTCTACGACTTACGGTTTCTGAGTTTTGGTGGCCAACCGACACCGGTTAATTTTCATAGGGGCATAACCCTACCAATGAGTCGTTGAATCTTTTCGATCCAAATGTAATGAAGAACCGGGGTCTGGTCCTGAACAAATTTCACCCTTTGTTTATTGTCTACCTATTACGGTTACGGTGTTGGAACGATAACAAGGTTTTTGGGTTTCGGAGGGATTACTCCGAACCGACAAAATATTTCGACTCACAGGGTGAGTTCCAGAAAGGTATTCATGACACCTATACAAAGTGTGAATATGAAAGCGACACGTCTTACGGTTAACGCGGCTAAATTTGTCAAAGTTTAACGGAAGAATAATAATAATAATTAAAATGTCAATTGTTCTTGAACAATTGAGAGGTCTTTCCTTTTATAATGTAAAATATATGTTCAAATAGACGTAGAATGTATTGAAAAGCTTTAAAACACACTGAAAATCCTTTAAATAAGGTCAAAAACACATAATTCGCTATATGGGACATGACCTTGACCTTTGACCTTTTGACCTTTGTCAAGGGCATTAGTCCCCAATGTCATTGCTGAAGACCCCATGGGTCTAGGACCTTTGGTTATATAGTAAAAGCTGATTTTGTCTTTTCAGAAACCTAAAACAGGGGTTATGCCCCTTATAAAAAGGTCAAATCTCTTTGGTCAAAATGTAACAAAGTTGCGCCTTAATGACCCAAACATTTTCCACTATTCAAAACTTCTGTAAGTATAATGGTTTCTGAGATTATCCCATAACAAGGTGTTGGGTCAAAGGTCAAGGTCAACATACAAATTTGACCTTGAAGTATTTTTCAAAGATACATGAATTGATGATGATTGGTGAAGATCCTAGGTGTCTACGACTTACGGTTTCTGAGTTTTGGTGGCCAACCGACACCGGTTAATTTTCATAGGGGCATAACCCTACCAATGAGTTGTTGAATCTTTTCGATCCAAATGTAACGAAGAACCGGGGTCTGGTCCTGAACAAATTTCACCCTTCGGTTTTTTTCTACCTATTACGGTTACGGTGTTGGAACGATAACAATGTTTTTGGGTTTCGGAGGGATTACTCCGAACCGACAAAATATTTCGACTCACAGGGTGAGTTCCGGATAGGTATTCATGACACCGATACAAAGTGTGAACATGAAAGCGACACGTCTTACGGTTACGGAGGCTAACTTCGTCAAAGTTTGGCGGAACAAAAAGAATAATAATAATAATAATAATAATAATAATAATCAGAAGAAATACAGTAAGGTCTTTCCCTTTAGTAAAAGGAAAGACCTTAATTAAACTGTCAATTGTTCTTGAACAATTGAGAGGTCTTTCCTTTTGTAATGTAAAATACATGTTCCACCAGACGTAGAATGATTTTAAAACGTCAAGGTCTATCTTAAAAAGCTCGAAAACACACTAAAAATCCTTTAAATAAGGTTAAAAACACTAAATTCGCTATCTGGGACATGACCTTGACCTTTGACCTTTTGACCTTTGTCAAGGTCATTAGTCCCCAATGCCATTACTGAAGACCCCAGGGGTCTAGGACCTTTGGTTATATAGTAAAAGCTGATTTTGTCTTTTCAGAAACCTAAAACAGGGGTTATGCCCCTTATAGAAAGGTCAAATCTCTTTGGTCAAAATGTAACAAAGTTGCGCCATAATTACCCAAACATTTTCCACTATTTAAAACTTCTGTAAGTGTAATGGTTTCTGAGATTTTTCCATAACAAGGTGTTAGGTCAAAGGTCAAGGTCAACATACAAATTTGACCTTGAGATATTTTTCAAAGATACATGAATTGATGATGAATGGTGAAGATCCTAGGTCTCTACGACTTACGGTTTCTGAGTTTTGGTGGTCCACCGACACCGGTTAATTTTCATAGGGGCATAACCCTACCAATGAGTCGTTGAATCTTTTTGATCCAAATGTAACGAAGAACCAAGGTCTGGTCCTGAACAAATTTCACCCTTTGTTTTTTTTCTACCTATTATGGTTACGGTGTTGGAACCATAACAAGGTTTTTTGGTTTCGGAGAGATTACTCCGAACCGACAAAATATTTCGACTAACAGGGTGGGTTCCAGATAGGTATTCATGACACCGATACAAAGTGTGAACATGAAAGCGACACGTCTTACGGTTTAGGCTGCTAACTTCGTCAAAGTTTGGCGGAAGAATAATAATAATAATTAAAATGTCAATTGTTCTTGAACAATTGAGAGGTCTTTCCTTTTGTGATGTAAAGTACATGTTCCAATAGACGTAGAATGTACTGAAAAGCTTTAAAACACACTAAAAATCATCAAAATAAGGTCAAAAACACATAATTCGCTATCTGGGACATGACCTTTGACCTTTGACCTTGTGACCTTTGTCAAGGTCATTAGTCCCCAATGTCATTGCTGAAGACCCCATGGGTCTAGGACCTTTGGTTATGTAGTAAAAGCTGATTTTGTCTTTTCAGAAACCTAAATCAGGGGTTATGCCCCTTACAGAAAGGTCAAATCTCTTCGGTCAAAATGTAACAAAGTTGCGCATTAATGACCCAAACATTTTCCACTATTCAAAACTTCCGTAAGTATAATGGTTTCTGAGATTATCCCATAACAAGGTGTTAGGTCAAAGGTCAAGGTCAACATACACATTTGACCTTGAGGTATTTTTCAAAGTTACATGAATTGATGATGAATGGTGAAGATCCTAGGTGTCTACGACTTACAGTTTCTGAGTTTTGGTGGCCAACCGACACCGGTTAATTTTAATAGGGGCATAACCCTACCAATGAGTCGTTGAATCTTTTCGATCCAAATGTAGCGAAGAACCAGGGTCTGGTCCTGAACAAATTTCACCCTTCGTTTTTTTTCTACCTATTAAGGTTACGGTGTTTGAACGATAACAAGTTTTTTGGGTTTCGGAGGGATTACTCCGAACCGACGAAATATTTCTACTCACAGGGTGAGTTCCGGATAGGTATTCATGACACCGATACAAAGTGTGAACATGAAAGCGACATGGTGTACGGTTACGGAGGGAAATTTTGTCAAAGTTTGGCGGAACAAGAAGAATAATAATAATAATAATAATAATCAGAAGAAATACAGTAAGGTCTTTCCTTATAGAAAAAGGAAAGACCTTAATTAAAATGTCAATTGTTCTTGAACAATTGAGAGGTCTTTCCTTTTGTAATGTAAAATACATGTTCAAATAGACGTAGAATGTATTGAAAAGCTTTAAAACACACTAAAAGTCCTTAAAATAAGGTCAAAAACACATAATTCGCTATTTGGGACATGACCTTGACCTTTGACCTTTTGACCTTTGTCAAGGTCATTGGTTCCCAATGTCATTGTTGAAGACCCCATGGGTCTACGACCTTTGGTTATATAGTAAAAGCTGATTTTGTCTTTTCAGAAACCTAAATCAGGGGTTATGCCCCTTACAGAAAGGTCAAATCTCTTCGGTCAAAATGTAACAAAGTTGCGCCTTAATGACCCAAACATTTTCCACTATTCAAAACTTCCGTAAGTATAATGGTTTCTGAGATTATCCCATAACAAGGTGTTAGGTCAAAGGTCAAGGTCAACATACAAATTTGACCTCGAGGTATTTTTCAAAGATACATGAATTGATGATGATTGGTGAAGATCCTAGGTGTCTACGACTTACGGTTTCTGAGGTTTGGTGGCCAACCGACACCGGTTAATTTTCATAGGGGCATAACCCTACCAATGAGTCGTTGAATCTTTTCGATCCAAATGTAACGAAGAACCGGGGTCTGGTCCTGAACAAATTTCACCCTTTGTTTTTTTTCTACCTATTACGGTTACGGTGTTGGAACGATAACAAGGTTTTTGGGTTTCGGAGGGATTACTCCGAACCGACAAAATATTTCGACTCACAGGGTGAGTTCCGGATAGGTATTCATGACACCGATACAAAGTGTGAACATGAAAGCAACACGTCTTACGGTTACGGAGGGAAATTTTGTCAAAGTTTGGCGGAACAAGAAGAATAATAATTAAACTGTCAATTGTTCTTGAACAATTGAGAGGTCTTTCCTTTTATAATGTAAAATACATGTTTCAATAGACGTAAAATGTATTGAAAAGCTTTAAAACACACTGAAAATCCTTTAAATAAGGTCAAAAACCCTTAATTTGCTATATGGGACATGACCTTGACCTTTGACCTTTTGACCTTTGTCAAGGTCATCAGTCCCCAATCTCATTGCTGAAGACCCCTTAGGTCTAGGACCTTTGGTTATATAGTAAAAGCTGCTTTTGTCTTTTCAGAAACCTAAAACAGGCTTTATGCCCCTTAAAAAAAGGTCAAATCTCTTCGGTCAAAATGTAACAAAGTTGCGCCGTACTGACCCAAACATTTTCCACTATTTAAAATTTCTGTAAGTATAATGGTTTCTGAGTTGTACTGATAACAAGGTGTTAGGTCAAAGGTCAAGGTCAACATACACATTTGACCTTGAGGTATTTTTGAAAGTCTCATGAATTGTTGATGAATGGTGAAGATCCTAGGTCTCTACGATTTACAGTTTCTGAGTTTTGGTGGTCCACCGACACCGGTTACTTTTCATAGGGGCATAACCCTACCAATGAGTCGTTGAATCTTTTCGATTCAAATGTAACGATGAACCGGGGTCTGGTCTTGAACAAATTTCACCCTTCGGTTTTTTTCTATCTATTACGGTTACGGTGTTGGAACGATAACAAGGTTTTTTGGTTTCGGAGGGATTACTCCGAACCGACAAAATATTTCGACTAACAGGGTGAGTTCCGGATAGGTATTCATGACACCGATACAAAGTGAGAACATGAAAGCGACACGTCTTACGGTTTAGGCTGCTAACTTCGTCAAAGTTTGGCGGAAAAAGAATAATAAACAGAAGAAATACAGTAAGGTCTTTCCCTTTTGTAAAAGGAAAGACCTTAATAATCAGAAGAAATACAGTAAGGTCTTTCCTTATAGAAAAAGGAAAGACCTTAATAATTAAAATGTCAATTGTTCTTGAACAATTGAGAGGTCTTTCCTTTTATAATGTAAAATATATGTTCAAATAGACGTAGAATGTATTGAAAAGCTTTAAAACACACTGAAAATCCTTTAAATAAGGTCAAAAACACATAATTCGCTATATGGGACATGACCTTGACCTTTGACCTTTTGACCTTTGTCAAGGTCATTAGTCCCCAATGTCATTGCTGAAGACCCCATGGGTCTAGGACCTTTGGTTATATAGTAAAAGCTGATTTTGTCTTTTCAGAAACCTAAAACAGGATTTATGCCCCTTAAAAAAAGGTCAAATCTCTTCTGTCAAAATATAACAAAGTTGCGCTGTAATGACCCAAACATTTTCCACTATTTAAAACTTCTGTAAGTATAATGGTTTTTGAGTTGTTCTGATAACAAGGTGTTAGGTCAAAGGTCAAGGTCAACATACACATTTGACCTTGAGGTATTTTTGAAAGTCTCATGAATTGTTGATGAATGGTGAAGATCCTAGGTCTCTACGATTTACGGTTTCTGAGTTTTGGTGGTCCACCGACACCGGTTAATTTTCAAAGGGGCATAACCCTACCAATGAGTCGTTGAATCTTTTCGAATCAAATGTAACGAAGAACCGGGGTCTGGTCCTGAACAAATTTCACCCTTCGTTTTTTTTCTATCTATTACGGTTACGGTGTTGGAACGATAACAAGGTTTTTTGGTTTCGGAGGGATTACTCCGAACCGACAAAATATTTCGACTAACAGGGTGAGTTCCGGACAGGTATTCATGACACCGATACAAAGTGAGAACATGAAAGCGACACGTCTTACGGTTTAGGCTGCTAACTTCGTCAAAGTTTGGCGGAAAAAGAATAATAATAAACAGAAGAAATACAGTAAGGTCTTTCCTTATAGAAAAAGGAAAGACCTTAATAATAATAATAAACAGAAGAAATACAGTAAGGTCTTTCCCTTTTGTAAAAGGAAAGACCTTAATTAAACTGTCAATTGTTCTTGAACAATTGAGAGGTCTTTCCTTTTGTAATGTAAAATACATGTTCAAATAGACGTAGAATGTATTGAAAAGCTTTAAAACACACTGAAAAACCTTTAAATAAGGTTAAAAACACCAAATTCGCTATATGGGACATGACCTTGACCTTTGACCTTTTGACCTTTGTCAAGGTCATTAGTCCCCAATGTCATTGCCGAAGACCCCATGGGTCTAGGACCTTTGGTTATATAGTAAAAGATGATTTTGTCTTTCCAGAAACCTAAAACAGGTGTTATGCCCCTTAAAAAAAGGTCAAATCTCTTCGGTCAAAATGTAACAAAGTTGTGCCGTAATGACCCAAACATTTTCCACTATTTAAAACTTCTGTAAGTATAATGGTTTTTGAGTTGTTCTGATAACAAGGTGTTAGGTCAAAGGTCAAGGTCAACATACACATTTGACCTTGAGGTATTTTTGAAAGTCTCATGAATTGTTGATGAATGGTGAAGATCCTAGGTCTCTACGATTTACGGTTTCTGAGTTTTGGTGGTCCACCGACACCGGTTAATTTTCAAAGGGGCATAACCCTACCAATGAGTCGTTGAATCTTTTCGAATCAAATGTAACGAAGAACCGGGGTCTGGTCCTGAACAAATTTCACCCTTCGTTTTTTTTCTATCTATTACGGTTACGGTGTTGGAACGATAACAAGGTTTTTTGGTTTCGGAGGGATTACTCCGAACCGACAAAATATTTCGACTAACAGGGTGAGTTCCGGATAGGTATTCATGACACCGATACAAAGTGAGAACATGAAAGCGACACGTCTTACGGTTTAGGCTGCTAACTTCGTCAAAGTTTGGCGGAAAAAGAATAATAATAAACAGAAGAAATACAGTAAGGTCTTTCCTTATAGAAAAAGGAAAGACCTTAATAATAATAATAATAAACAAAAGAAATACAGTAAGGTCTTTCCCTTTTGTAAAAGGAAAGACCTTAATAATAATAATCAGAAGAAATACAGTAAGGTCTTTCCCTTTAGTAAAAGGAAAGACCTTAATAATTAAAAACCAATTGTTCAGAGAACCATTGATGGTCTTTCCACCACTTACAACATATTTTGATGTGAAAATATTAAAAATTCAGTTGATATGTCAGTTCCTATGACTTTATGATGTCTAAATATGAATTTGGAGCAAAGGTCAAAATCTAGAACGTCCAATTAACCTATGACCTTGACCTCAATTTCAAGGTCATAGACTAAGGATCTCAAACCTAAAGACACTAGTTCCTTAATATGTATGGTTCATGAGTAATATCACTTTACGCATAATTCTAAACATAAGAGGGGCGAAAACTTTCATTTATTGTCTACGCACCCTTTCAACCAGTTAGAAATGCATATTCTTATATCAAACATAAAAGGGGGGATAACTCTCATATGGAATCTATATATGGCTTCGGTCAAAATAAAACAGCACATCCTGAGGATATAACGAGCAATTTGGAAAAATAAATTTGTCGGTTTCTTATACGGTTGCGAAGCTTTAGAGATAACAAGGAAAACAGTGTTCGGGGAGATAACTCTTATTTGGGAAAGTATTCGGTTAAGCAGAGTTGGTTTCAAAAGCGCATAAACTGTTCGATATCATATTCCAAAAATCTAAGCGACATCTTGCGAAACAAAAAAACAGCGAAGGAAAAAAATTAGGCGGAAGAAAAAAAAAAAAAAATAATAATAATCAGAAGAAATCCAATAGGTCTTTCCACGGAAAAGTGGAAAGACCTAATAATCAGAAGAAAACCAATAGGTCTTTCCACGTAAAAGTGGAAAGACCTAATAATAATAATAAACAGAAGAAATACAGTAAGGTCTTTCCCTTTTGTAAAAGGAAAGACCTTAATAATAATAATAATTAAAAACCAATTGTTCAGAGAACCATTGATGGTCTTTCCACCAGTAAAGATATTTTTTTATATGAAAATATTCAAATTTGGTTTTAAATGTCAATTTTAGTGTCAAATGACATCTTATTGAACGCTGATTCCAAAAATATATGGTTTCTATACAAAAAACTATAAATAAGGGAGATCATTCTTTACATCCGGTTTAAAAGATGTTACTTCCGGTATTTTTTGATAGTTTACTTGACACTAATTCCAAAAATATGTGGTTCTATATACTTTTACATTAATTTAGTACAAAATATAGCTACTTCCGGTTTACAAATTGTCACTTCCGGTTGGCTTTTTCTAGATAACATTGCTTGCAACCTAATGCAAACAGCCCCGTGGCTTTATCATGAATACATATGAGGTAAAAGCAAAGGTCAAAATCTAGAAAATTAAATTTACCTATGATCTTGAGCTCAATTCCAAGGTCATCAGCCAAGGACCTCAAATCAAAAGACTGTAGGCCTCTACCTTATACTGTTAATGAGTTATATTACCATACAACTAATATTAGATATAAAAGGGGGGAAAACTCACCTCAAATGTCTACATACTCTTTCAACTAATATTTACTTGTTACGACATGTCGCAACTAACAATTGTGTGAAAATATTTTGTCGATATCTTATAAGATTTCTGAAAATAAGAGATCACAAGCCAAAATCAAAATTTTGAACATGACCTTGACCCTTGACCTTGACCTCATTTTCATTTTTTTGGACCAAGGACCTCAAATCAAAAGACCCTAGACCTTTATCACTTATGGTTTTCCAGTTGAAAGTACATTTCACTTATATCAAATACAAAAGGGGAAATAACTCTCATATGGAGTCTCTGGATAGCTTTGGTCAAAATAAATCAAATCATCCTGAGGATATAACGAGCAATTTGGTAAAATAAATTTGTCGGTTTCTTATACGGTTGCGAATATTAAGCTATCACAAGAAAAACAGTGTTCGGGGAGATAACTCTTACATTGAAAAGATTTTGGTTACGCGGTGTCAGTTACAAAAGTGTAATAACTGTTTGATATCATATACCATATGTCTAAGCGACATCTTGCGAAACAAAAAAACTGCGAAGGAAAAAAAAGTTGGTGGAAGAAAAAAAATAATAATAATAATAATAATCAGAAGAAATCCAATAGGTCTTTCCACGGAAAGGTGGAAAGACCTAATAATCAGAAGAAATACAGTAAGGTCTTTCCCTTTTGTAAAAGGAAAGACCTTAATAATAATAATAATAATAATAATAATAATAATCATAATAATAATAATAATAATAATAATAATAATAATAATAATAATAAACAGAAGAAATACAGTAAGGTCTTTCCTTATAGAAAAAGGAAAGACCTTAATTAAAAAGTCAATTGTTCATGAACAATTGAATGGTCTTTCCTTTTTTCTTTTATTAATTGCCTTCTTAGTTAAAAAAATATATGGTTTCTAAGGACTTTTATGTTCATAAGTGGTTGATTAGGGCAAAAATCATTCCTAAGGATAAATATATTAAAATAAGTTATTAAAACTGTCATATAAAATTGAGAAAGGAAATGGTGAATATGTCAAAGCGACAACCACCCGACCATAGAGCAAACAACAGCCGAAGGCAACCAATGGGTCTTCAATGTAGCGAGAATTCCCGCACCCGTAGGTGTCCTTCAGCTGGCCCCTAAAATATGCATAATAGTACAGTGATAATGGACGTCATACTAAACTCCGAATTATACACAAGAAACTAAAATTTAAAATCATGTACTATTCATAGCTTTTAAAGTAAAAAAATAAGTGATTGCTAAGGACTTGTATGTCGTTGCTAGGGACAAAAAAGTCATTTCCAGTAATAAAAATGTCATATTTATATTATTCATAGCCTTCTAAGTTCAAAAATATATGGTTGCTATGGTGTTTTATGTCGTTGCTAGGGATTTGACTTCTGACCTTGACCTAACTTTGTAGATCTTATTATGCTGATCACTTTTGCAATTCAAAGTTTCTTTCTATTTGTAACCACTTTTGAGTTACAAGCAAACAATCATCATTTCGGACCCCAAAAACAGTTTTGGTGCCCTAGTTCCATAACAGTTGGTCCAATGATTTTCAACACAACACAACAAATGTAGATCTCGACAAGACACATATTTTCTCCGTTACATTTTATCAGCCATCTTTTACGGTTATTTAGTAAATCCGATAATAAGCTAAGGTCAAAATCTAGGTCATGACCTTGACCTTTGACCTTTGGTCAATTTTTATGTTCATGTGAATTGATGATCATTAGTGATGATCCTAGGTGGCTACAACTTACAGTTTTTGAGTTTTAGTGGCCAACCGACATTTGTTAATTTTCAAAGGGGCATAACCCTACCAATGAGTCGTTGAATCTTTTCGATTCAAATGTAAGGAAGCACCAGGGTCTGTTCCTGAACAAATTCCACCCTTTGTTTTTTTCTACCTATTATGGTTATGGAGTTAGAATGATAACAAGTTTTTCGGTGTTAGGGGAGATAACCCCTATAAAGGAAATGTTACGGGGTCGTGCCCTCACCACAAGATAGCTTTTGGTCAACCGATACTAGATACCTAATATCATTTCAACATGTCGCGTACTTTTCTTGGGAAATTTCGTTAAAGTTTGGCGGAAAGAATAATAATAATAATTAAAATGTCAATTGTTCTTGAACAATTGAGAGGTCTTTCCTTTTATAATGTAAAATATATGTTCAAATAGACGTAGAATGTATTGAAAAGCTTTAAAACACACTGAAAATCCTTTAAATAAGGTCAAAAACACATAATTCGCTATATGGGACATGACCTTGACCTTTGACCTTTTGACCTTTGTCAAGGTCATTAGTCCCCAATGTCATTGCTGAAGACCCCATAGGTCTAGGACCTTTGGTTATATAGTAAAAGCTGATTTTGTCTTTTCAGAAACTTAAAACAGGGGTTATGCCCCTTATAAAAAGGTCAAATCTCTTTGGTGAAAACGTAACAAAGTTGCGCCTTAATGACCCAAACATTTTCCACTATTCAAAACTTCTGTAAGTATAATGGTTTCTGAGATTATCCCATAACAAGGTGTTAGGTCAAAGGTCAAGGTCAACATACAAATTTGACCTTGAGGTATTTTTCAAAGATACATGAATTGATGATAATTGGTGAAGATCCTAGGTGTCTACGACTTACGGTTTCTGAGTTTTGGTGGTCAACCGACACTGGTTAATTTTCAGAGGGGCATAACCCTACCAATGAGTCGTTGAATCTTTTCAATCCAAATGTAACGAAGAACCGGGGTCTGGTCCTGAACAGATTTCACCCTTTGTTTTTTTTCTACCTATTACGGTTATGGTGTTGGAACGATAACAAGGTTTTTGGGTTTCGGAGGGATTACTCCGAACCGACAAAATATTTCGACTCACAGGGTGAGTTCCAGATAGGTATTCATGACACCTATACAAAGTGTGAATATGAAAGCGACACGTCTTACGGTTAACGCGGCTAAATTTGTCAAAGTTTGACGGAAGAATAATAATAATAATTAAAATGTCAATTGTTCTTGAACAATTGAGAGGTCTTTCCTTTTGTAATGTAAAATACATGTTCCAATAGACGTAGAATGTATTGTCAAATGTAAAAAAGTTGCGCCTAATCCACCTCAACGTTTTTCACTATTTACTATTTCTGTAAGTACAATAGTTTTTGAGATATCGACTAAAAAGTTGTAAGGTCAAAGGTCAAGGTCAACCTTAAAAAGCTTTAAAACACACTGAAAATGTTTAAAACACACTAAAAATCCTTAAAATAAGGTCAAAAACACATAATTCGCTATCTGGGACATGACCTTGACCTTTAACCTTGTGACCTTTGTCAAGGTCATTAGTCCCCAATGTCATTGCTGAAGACCCCATGGGTCTAGGACCTTTGGTTATACAGTAAAAGCTGATTTTGTCTTTTCAGAAACCTAAATCAGGGGTTATGCCCCTTACAGAAAGGTCAAATCTCTTCGGTCAAATGTAACAAAGTTGCGCCATAATGACCCAAACATTTTCCACTATTTAAAACTTCTGTAAGTATAATGGTTTCTGAGATTATCCCATAACAAGGTGTTAGGTCAAAGGTCAAGGTCAACATACAAATTTGACCTTGAGGTATTTTTCAAAGATACATGAATTGATGATGAATGGTGAAGATCCTAGGTGTCTACGACTTACGGTTTCTGAGTTTTGGTGGCCAACCGACACCGGTTAATTTTCAGAGGGGCATAACCCTACCAATGAGTCGTTGAATCTTTTCGATCCAAATGTAACGAAGAACCGGGGTCTGGTCCTGAACAAATTTCACCCTTTGTTTTTTTTCTACCTATTACGGTTACGGTGTTGGAACGATAACAAGGTTTTTGGGTTTCGGAGGGATAACTCCGAACCGACAAAATATTTCGACTAACAGGGTGAGTTCCAGATAGGTATTCATGACACCGATACAAAGTGTGAACATGAAAGCGACACGTCTTACGGTTAACGCGGCTAAATTTGTCAAAGTTTGGCGGAAAAAGAATAATAATTAAAATGTCAATTGTTCTTGAACAATTGAGAGGTCTTTCCTTTTATACTGTAAAATATATGTTCCAATGGACGTAGAATGTATTGAAAAGCTTTAAAAAAAACATTTAAAATCCTTTAAATAAGGTCAAAAACACATAATTCGCTATATGGGACATGACCTTGACCTTTGACCTTTTGACCTTTGTCAAGGTCATTAGTCCCCAATGTCATTGCTGAAGACCCCATGGGTCTAGGACCTTTGGTTATATAGTAAAAGCTGATTTTGTCTTTTCAGAAACCTAAAACAGGGGTTATGCCCCTTATAAAAAGGTCAAATCTCTTCGGTCAAAATGTAACAAAGTTGCGCCTTAATGACCCGAACATTTTCCACTATTCAAAACTTCTATAAGTATAATGGTTTCTGAGATTATCCCATAACAAGGTGTAAGGTCAAAGGTCAAGGTCAACATACACATTTGACCTTGAGGTATTTTTCAAAGTCACATGAATTGATGATGAATGGTGAAGATCCTAGGTGTCTACGACTTACGGTTTCTGAGTTTTGGTGGTCAACCGACACCGGTTAATTTTCATAGGGGCATAACCCTACCAATGAGTCGTTGAATCCTTTCGATCCAAATGTAACGAAGAACCGGGGTCTGGTCCTGAACAAATTTCACCCTTCGCTTTTTTTCTACCTCTTACGGTTACGGTGTTTGAACGATAACAAGGTTTTTTGGTTTCGGAGGGATTACTCCGAACCGACAAAATATTTCGACTCACAGGGTGAGTTCCGGATAGGTATTCATGACACCGACACAAAGTGTGAACATGAAAGCGACACGTCTTACGGTTAACGCGGATAAATTTGTCAAAGTTTGGCGGAAGAATAATAATAATAATTAAACTGTCAATTGTTCTTGAACAATTGAGAGGTCTTTCCTTTTTTAATGTAAAATACATGTTCCAACAGACGTAGAATGTATTGAAAAGGTCAAAGTCAACCTTAAAAAGCTCGAAAACACACTAAAAATCCTTTAAATAAGGTTAAAAACACTAAATTCGCTATCTGGGACATGACCTTGACCTTTGACCTTTTGACCTTTATCAAGGTCATTGGTCCCCAATGCCATTACTGAAGACCTTAAGGGTCTAGGACCTTTGGTTATAAGTAAAAGCTGATTTTGTCTTTTTAAAAACCTAAAACAGGGGTTATGCCCCTTATAGAAAGGTCAAATCTCTTTGGTCAAAATGTAACAAAGTTGCGCCATAATGACCCAAACATTTTCCACCATTTAAAACTTCTGTAAGTATAATGGTTTCTGAGATTATCCCATAACAAGGTGTTAGGTCAAAGGTCAAGGTCAACATACAAATTTGACCTTGAGGTATTTTTTAAAGATACATGAAATGAAGATGATTGGTGAAGATCCTATGTGTCTACGACTTACGGTTTCTGAGTTTTGGTGGCCAACCGACACCGGTTAATTTTCATAGGGGCATAACCCTACCAATGAGTCGTTGAATCTTTTCGATCCAAATGTAACGAAGAACCGGGGTCTGGTCCTGAACAAATTTCACCCTTCATTTTTTTTCTACCTATTACGGTTACGGTGTTGGAACGATAACAAGGTTTTTGGGTTTCGGAGGGATTACTCCGAACCGACAAAATATTTCGACTCACAGGGTGAGTTCCGGACAGGTATTCATGACACCGATACAAAGTGTGAATATGAAAGCGACACGTCTTACGGTTACGGAGGGAAATTTTGTCAAAGTTTGGCGGAACAAAAAGAATAATAATAAACGGAAGAAATACAGTAAGGTCTTTCCCTTTAGTAAAAGGAAAGACCTTAATAAACAGAAGAAATACAGTAAGGTCTTTCCTTATAGAAAAAGGAAAGACCTTAATAAACTGTCAATTGTTCTTGAACAATTGAGAGGTCTTTCCTTTTGTAATGTAAAATGCATGTTCCAACAGACATAGAATGTATTGAAAAGGTCAAGGTCAACCTTAAAAAGCTTGAAAACACACTAAAAATCCTTTATATAAGGTTAAAAACACTAAATTCGATATTTGGGACATGACCTTGACCTTTGACCTTTTGACCTTTTTCAAGGTCATTAGTCCCCAATGCCATTACTGAAGACCCCAAGTGTCTAGGACCTTTGGTTGTATAGAAAAAGCTGATTTTGTCTTTTCAGAAACCTAAAACAGGCTTTATGCCCCTTAAAAAAAGGTCAAATCTCTTTGGTGAAAACGTAACAAAGTTGCGCGGTAATGACCCAAACATTTTCCACTATTTAAAACTTCTGTAAGTATAATGGTTGCTGAGATTATTCCATAACAAGGTGTAAGGTCAAAGGTCAAGGTCAACATACAAATTTGACCTTGAGATATTTTTCGAAGATACATGAATTGATGATGAATGGTGAAGATCCTAGGTCTCTACGACTTACGGTTTCTGAGTTTTGGTGGTCAACCGACACCGGTTAATTTTCAGAGGGGCATAACCCTACCAATGAGTCGTTGAATCTTTTCGATCCAAATGTAACGAAGAACCGGGGTCTGGTCCTGAACAAATTTCACCCTTTGTTTTTTTTCTACCTATTATGGTTACGGTGTTGGAACGATAACAAGGTTTTTGGGTTTCGGAGGGATTACTCCGAACCGACAAAATATTTCGACTAACAGGGTGAGTTCCAGATAGGTATTCATGACACCGATACAAAGTGTGAACATGAAAGTGACACGTCTTACGGTTTAGGCTGCTAACTTCTTCAAAGTTTGGCGGAAGAATAATAATAATAATGAAAAGCTTTAAAACACACTGAAAATCCTTTAAATAAAGTCAAAAACACATAATTAGCTATATTTGACTTGACCTTGACCTTTGACCTTTTGACCTTTGTCAAGGTCATTAGTCCCCAATGTCATTGCTGAAGACCCCATGGGTCTAGGACCTTTTGTTATGTAGTAAAAGCTGATTTTGTCTTTTCAGAAACCTAAAACAGGCTTTATGCCCCTTAAAAAAAGGTCAAATCTCTTCGGTCAAAATGTAACAAACGTGCGCCGTAATGACCCAAACATTTTCCACTATTTAAAACTTCTGTAAGTATAATGGTTTCTGAGATTATCCCATAACAAGGTGTTAGGTCAAAGGTCAAGGTCAACATACAAATTTGACCTTGAGGTATTTTGCAAGGAAACATGAATTGATGATGATTGGTGAAAATCCTAGGTGTCTACGACTTACGGTTTCTGAGTTTTGGTGGCCAACCGACACCGGTTAATTTTAATAGGGGCATAACCCTACCAATGAGTCGTGGAATCTTTTCGATCCAAATGTAACGAAGAACCGGGGTCTGGTCCTGAACAAATTTCACCCTTTGTTTTTTGTCTACCTATTACGGTTACGGTGTTGGAACGATAACAAGGTTTTTGGGTTTCGGAGGGATTACTCCGAACCGACAAAATATTTTGACTCACAGGGTGAGTTCCAGATAGGTATTCATGACACCTATACAAAGTGTGAATATGAAAGCGACACTTCGTACGGTTTACGCGGCTAAATTTGTCAAAGTTTAACGGAAGAATAATAATAATAAACAGAAGAAATACAGTAAGGTCTTTCCCTTTAGTAAAAGGAAAGACCTTAATTAAAAACCAATTCTTCAGAGAACAATTGAAGGTCTTTCCACCTCGATAATTAGAATGAAATTGAGAAAAAGATGTTAGAAAGGGTCACTCCTTGTTGATGTAATTTGGTACCTCAACTGATATAGAAAAATAAGATTAATAAGTATATGCAGAAGACTTAATTGTTTTATAATGAACAAAAACAAATTTAAAGCAAAGGTCAAAATCTAGAACGTCAAGTTGACCTTTGACCTTGACCTCAATTTCAAGGTCATAGGTCAGTGATCTCAAATCAAAAGACCCCAGGTCTATCACTTGTATGGTTGAAAAGAAATATCGATTTCAAAGACAAAAGGGGAGAAAACTCATAAAAGGGTTGACCAAAACACTTCGACTTAAATGGGTTGAAGTTGCCCCTTGTTGTAAACAATAATTTGGCAAACACATCGTATCATTAACTGTTACATTTTCTTTTGAATAACGATAACAAGCAAAAATCAAAATTTATAACATGACCTTGACCTTTGACCTTGACCTCAATTTGAAGGTCATGGGTCAGTGAACTTAAATTAGAAGGTCCGAGGTCAATCACTTGTATGGTTGTGGAGAAATAATGATTTCAAATACATAAGGGGAGAAAACTCCTATAAGGGTTAACCAAAACACTTCGACTGATTAATTTGAAGTTGCGCCTTATTGTAAACAGTGATTTTGCAAACATATCATATCATTAACTGTTACAGTTTCTTTTGAATAACGATAACAAGCAAAATTCAAAATTTAGAACATGACCTTGACCTTTAACCTTGACCTCAATTTTCTTTATTTAGACCAAGGACTTCATATCAAAAGACTGTAGGCCTCTACAACTTATACTGTATGAATTAACCCAACATATCGTTTATTTTAAATTTTCAAAGGGAAATAACTCCCATAAGATGTCTTCTGATTCCCTCAGTCAAAGTAAAACAAATCATTCTTAAGAGTAGACGAACAATTTGGTGAAAACAATTTGTAAAAATCTTATACGGTTTTAGAGGTATAGCGATAACAAGAAAAAGGGGACGCGGGGAGATAACTCCTATAAGAATAAGTGTTCGGTCACACAGGGTGAGTTTTGAAACCTCCATTACTGAACAACATCGTTGGCCAAACATCCATTAGATATGTTGTAAAACAAAAAAGCATCTCAGACGGCAGAAGAAAAAAAAAAAAAAAAAAAAAAAAAAAAAAAAAAAAAAAATAATCAGAAGAAAAACAAAAGGTCTTTCCACGAAAAGTGGAAAGACCTAATTAAACTGTCAATTGTTCTTGAACAATTGAGAGGTCTTTCCTTTTGTAATGTAAAATACATGTTCAAACAGACGTAAAATGTATTGAAAAGGTCAAAGTCAACCTTAAAAAGCTCGAAAAAACACTAAAAATCCTTTATATAAGGTTAAAAACACTAAATTCGCTATCTGGGACATGACCTTGACCTTTGACCTTTTGACCTTTGTCAAGGTCATTAGTCCTCAATGTCATTGCTGAAGACCCAATGGGTCTAGGACCTTTGGTTATATAGTAAAAGCTGATTTTGTCTTTCCAGAAACCTAAAACAGGGGTTATGCCCCTTAAAAAAAGGTCAAATCTCTTCGGTCAAAATGTAACAAAGTTGCGCCATAATGACCCAAACATTTTCCACTATTTAAAACTTCTGTAAGTATAATAGTTTCTGAGATTATCCCATAACAAGGTGTGAGGTCAAAGATCAAGGTCAACATACACATTTGACCTTGAGGTGTTTTTCAAAGATACATCAATTCATGATGAATGGTGAAGATCCTAGGTGTCTACGACTTTCGGTTTCTGAGTTTTGGTGGTCAACCGACACGGGTTAATTTTCATAGGGGCATAACCCTACCAATGAGTCGTTGAATCTTTTCGATCCAAATGTAACGAAGAACCGGGGTCTGGTCCTGAACAAATTTCACCCTTTGTTTTTTTTCTACCTATTACGGTTATGGTGTTGGAACGATAACAAGGTTTTTGGGTTTCGGAGGGATTACTCCTAACCGACAAAATATTTCGACTCACAGAGTGAGTTCCAGATAGGTATTCATGACATCTATACAAAGTGTGAATATGAAAGCGACACGTCTTACGGTTAACACGGCTAAATTTGTCACAGTTTAACGGAATAATAATAATAATAATAATAATAAACAAAAGAAATACAGTAAGGTCTTTCCCTTTTGTGAAAGGAAAGACCTTAATAAACTGTCAATTGTTCTTGAACAATTGAGAGGTCTTTCCTTTTGTAATGTAAAATACATGTTCCAACAGACGTAGAATGTATTGAAGAGGTCAAGGTCAACCTTAAAAAGCTCGAAAACACATTAAAAATCCTTTATATAAGGTTAAAAACACTAAATTCGCTATTTTGGACATGACCTTGACCTTTGACCTTTTGACCTTTGTCAAGGTCATTAGTCCCCAATGCCATTACTGAAGACCCCAAGGGTCTAGGACCTTTGGTTATATAGTAAAAGCTGATTTTGTCTTTTCAGAAACCTAAAACAGGGGTTATGCCCCTTATAGAAAGGTCAAATCTCTTTGGTCAAAATGTAACAAAGTTGCGCCATAATGACCCAAACATTTTCCACTATTTAAAACTTCTGTAATTATAATGGTTTCTGAGATTATCCCATAACAAGGTGTTAGGTCAAAGGTCAAGGTCAACATACACATTTGACCTTGAGGTATTTTTTAAAGATACATGAATTGATGATGATTGGTGAAGATCCTAGGTGTCTAAGACTTACGGTTTCTGAGTTTTGGTGGCCAACCGACACCGGTTAATTTTGATAGGGGCATAACCCTACCAATGAGTCGTTGAATCTTTTCGATCCAAATGTAACGAAGAACCGGGGTCTGGTCCTGAACAAATTTCACCCTTCGTTTTTTTTCTACCTATTACGGTTACGGTGTTGGAACGATAACAAGGTTTTTTGGTTTCGGAGGGATTACTCCGAACCGACAAAATATTTCGACTCACAGGGTGAGTTCCAGATAGGTATTCATGACACCTATACAAAGTGTGAATATGAAAGCGACACGTCTTACGGTTAACGCGGCTAAATTTGTCAAAGTTTAACGGAAGAATAATAATAATAATTAAACTGTCAATTGTTCTTGAACAATTGAGAGGTCTTTCCTTTTGTAATGTAAAATACATGTTCCAACAGACGTAGAATGTATTGAAAAGGTCAACGTCAACCTTAAAACGCTCGAAAACACACTAAAAATCCTTTATATAAGGTTAAAAACACTAAATTCGCTATCTGGGACATGACCTTGACCTTTGACCTTTTGACCTTTGTCAAGGTCATTAGTCCCCAATGCCATTACAGAAGACCCCAAGGGTCTAGGACCTTTGGTTATATAGTAAAAGCTGATTTTGTCTTTTCAGAAACCTAAAACAGGGGTTATGCCCCTTATAGAAAGGTCAAATCTCTTCGGTCAAAATGTAACAAAGTTGCGCCGTAATGACCCAAACATTTTCCACTATTTAAAACTTCTGTAAATATAATGGTTTCTGAGATTATCCCATAACAAGGTGTTAGGTCAAAGGTCAAGGTCAACATACAAATTTGACCTTGAGGTATTTTTCAAAGATGCATGAATTGATGATGATTGGTGAAGATCCTAGGTGTCTACGACTTACGGTTTCTGAGTTTTGGTGACCAACCGACATCGGTTAATTTTCATAGGGGCATAACCGTACCAATGAGTCGTTGAATCTTTTCGATCCAAATGTAACGAAGAACTGGGGTCTGGTCCTTAACAGATTTCACCCTTTGTTTTTTTTCTACCTATTACGGTTACGGTGTTGGAACGATAACAAGGTTTTTGGGTTTCGGAGGGATTACTCCGAACCGACAAAATATTTCGACTCACAGGGTGAGTTCCGGATAGGTATTCATGACACCGATACAAAGTGTGAATATGAAAGCGACACGTCTTACGGTTAACGCGGCTAAATTTGTCAAAGTTTGGCGGAAAAAGAATAATAATAATAATAATAATAATAATAATAATAATAATAATAATAAACAGAAGAAATACAGTAAGGTCTTTCCCTTTTGTAAAAGGAAAGACCTTAATAAACAAAAGAAATACAGTAAGGTCTTTCCCTTTAGTAAAAGGAAAGACCTTAATAATAATAATAATAATAAACAAAAGAAATACAGTAAGGTCTTTCCCTTTTGTAAAAGGAAAGACCTTAATTAAAAACCAATTGTTCAGAGAACCATTGATGGTCTTTCCACCAGTTAAGACCTTTTTTATATTAAAATATTAAAATTTGGTTTAAAATGTCAATTTTAGCGCCGAATGACAGCTTATTGAACGCTTATTCAAAAAATATATGGTTTCTATAAAAAAAATATATCGAAAAGGGAGATAATCTTTTACTTCCGGTTTAAAAAGTTTACTTCCGGTATTGTTTGATAGTTTACTTGACACTGATTCCAAAAATATATGGTTCTATATACTTTCACTTTGATTTAGTACAAAAAATACCTACTTCCGGTTTACAAAAGGTCACTTCCGGTTGTGTTTTTTAAGGTCACATTGCTTACAACTTAATGCAAAAAGTCCCGTGGCTTTATCATGTGTACATATGAGGTAAAAGCAAAGGTCAAAATCTAGAACGTTTAATTAGCATATGACCTCGAGTTCAATTTCAAGGTTATAAACCAAGGACCTCAAATCAAAAGACTCTAGTCCTCTACTTTATATTGTTAATGAGTTATATTACCATACGTATGATATTAGATATAAAAATGGGGAAAACTCGCGTCAAATGTCTACGTACCCTTTCGACTAAAATTTATGTGTTACGACATGTCGTAACTAACAATTGTGTGAAAATATTTTGTCGATATCTTGTATGATTACTGAAAATAAGAGATAACAAGCCAAAATCAAAATTTTAATCATGACCTTGACCTTTGACCTTGACCTCATTTTAATTTTTTTGGACCAAGGACCTCAAATCAAAAGACCCTAGGCCTCTACCACTTATGGTTTTCCAGTTAAAAATGCATATCACTTATATCAAATATAAAAGGGGAAATAACTCTCATATGGAGTCTCCGGATAGCTTCGGTCAAAATGAATCAAATCATCCTGAGGATATAACGAGCAATTTGGTAAAATAAATTTGTCGGTTTCTTATACGGTTGCGAAGATTAAGCGATAACAAGAAAAACAGTGTTCGGGGAGATAACTCTTACATGGATAAGATTTTGGTTACGAGCTGTCAGTTTCAAAAGCGTATTAATTGTTCGATATCATATACCATATATCTAAGCGACATCTTGCGAAACAAAAAAACTGCGAAGGAAAGAAAATTAGGCGGAAGAAAAAAAATAATAATAATCAGAAGAAAACCAATAGGTCTTTCCACGGAAAAGTGGAAAGACCTAATTAAAAAGTCAATTCTTCATGAACAATTGAATGGTCTTTCCTTTTTTCTTTTATTAATTGCCTTCTTAGTTAAAAAATATATGGTTTCTAAGGACTTTTATGTTTATAAGTGGTTGATTAGGGCAAAAATCATTCCTAAGGATAAATATATTAAAATAAGTTATTAAAACTGTCATATGTACTATTCATAGCTTATAAAGTAAAAAAATAAGTGATTGCTAAGAACTTGTATGTCGTTGCTAGGGACAAAAATGTCATTTCCAGTAATAAAAATGTTATATTTATATTATTCATAGTCTGCTAAGTTCAAAAATATATGGTTGCTATGGTGTTTTATGTCGTTGCTAGGGACTTGACCTCTGACCTTGACCTAACTTTGTAGATCTTATTATGCTGATCATTTTTGCAATTCAAAGTTTCTTTCTATCTGTAACCACTTTTGAGTTATAAGCAAACAATCATCATTTCGGACCCAAAAACAGTTTTGGTGCCCTAGTTCCATAACAGTTGGTCCAATGATTTTCAACCCAACATAACAAATGTAGATCTCGACAAGACACATATTTTCTTCGTTACATTTTATCAGCCATCTTTTACGGTTATTTAGTAAATCCGATAACAAGCTAAGGTCAAAATCTAGGTCATGACCTTGACCTTTGACCTTAGGTCAATTTTCATGTTCATGTGATTTGATGATCATTGGTGATAATCCCAGGAGGCTACTACTTACAGTTTTTGAGTTTTAGTGGCCAACCGACATTTGTTAATTTTCAAAGGGGCATAACCCTACCAATGAGTCGTTGAATCTTTTCGATTCAAATGTAACGAAGCACCAGAGTCTGTTCTTGAACAAATTCCACCCTTTGTTTTTTTTCTACCTATTATGGTTATGGAGTTAGAATGATAACAAGTTTTTCGGTGTTAGGGGAGATAACCCCTATAAAGGAAATGTTACGGGGTCGTGCCCTCACCACAAGATAGCTTTTGGTCAACCGATACTAGATACCTAATATCATTTCAACATGTCGCGTACTTTTCTTGGGAAATTTCGTTAAAGTTTGGCGGAAAGAATAATAATAATAATTAAACTGTCAATTGTTCTTGAACAATTGAGAGGTCTTTCCTTTTGTAATGTAAAATAAATGTTCAAATAGACATAGAATGTATTGAAAAGCTTTAAAACACACTGAAAATCCATTAAATAAGGTTAAAAACATTAAATTCGCTATTTTGGATATGACCTTGACCTTTGACCTTTTGACCTTTGTCAAGGTCATTAATCCCTAATGTCATTGCCGAAGAGCCCATGGGTCTAGGACCTTTGGTTATATAGTAAAAGCTGATTTTGTCTTTCCAAAAACCTAAAACAGGTATAATGCCCCTTAAAAAAAGGTCAAATCTCTTCGGTCAAAATGTAACAAAGTTGCGCCGTAATGACCCAAACATTTTCCACTATTCAAAACTTCTGTAAGTATTATGGTTTCTGAGATTATCCCATAACAAGGTGATAGGTCAAAGGTCAAGGTCAACATACAAATTTGACCTTGAGGTATTTTTCAAAGGTTCATGAATTGATAATGAATGGTGAAGATCCTAGGTGTCTACGACTTACGGTTTCTGAGTTTTGGTGGTCAACCGACACCGGTTAATTTTCATAGGGGCATAACCCTACCAATGAGTCGTTGAATCTTTTCGATCCAAATGTAACGAAGAACCGGGGTCTGGTCCTGAACAAATTTCACCCTTTGTTTTTTCTCTACCTTTTACGGTTACGGTGTTGGAACGATAACAAGGTTTTTTGGTTTCGGAGGGATAACTCCGAACCGACAAAATTTTTCGACTAACAGGGTGAGTTCTGGATAGGTATTCATGACACGAATACAAAGTATGAATATGAAAGCGACACGTCTTACGGTTACGGAGGCTAACTTCGTCAAAGTTTGGCGGAAAAAGAATAATAATAATAATTAAACTGTCAATTTTTCTTGAACAATTGAGAGGTCTTTCCTTTTGTAATGTAAAATACATGTTCCAACAGACGTAGAATGATTTTAAAACGTCAAGGTCAACCTTAAAAAGCTCGAAAACACACTAAAAATCCTTTAAATAAGGTTAAAAACACTAAATTCGCTATCTGGGACATGACCTTGACCTTTCACCTTTTGACCTTTGTCAAGGTCATTAGTCCCCAATGCCATTACTGAAGACCCCAGGGGTCTAGGACCTTTGGTTATATAGTAAAAGCTGATTTTGTCTTTTCAGAAACCTAAAACAGGAGTTATGCCCCTTATAGAAAGGTCAAATCTCTTTGGTCAAAATGTAACAAAGTTGCGCCATAATTACCCAAACATTTTCCACTATTTAAAACTTCTGTAAATATAATGGTTTCTGAGATTTTTCCATAACAAGGTGTTAGGTCAAAGGTCAAGGTCAATATACAAATTTGACCTTGAGATATTTTTCAAAGATACATGAATTGATGATGAATGGTGAAGATCCTAGGTCTCTACGACTTACGGTTTCTGAGTTTTGGTGGTCCACCGACACCGGTTAATTTTCATAGGGGCATAACCCTACCAATGAGTCGTTGAATCTTTTCGATCCAAATGTAACGAAGAACCAATGTCTGGTCCTGAACAAATTTCACCCTTTGTTTTTTTTCTACCTATTATGGTTACGGTGTTGGAACGATAACAAGGTTTTTTGGTTTCGGAGGGATTACTCCGAACCGACAAAATATTTCGACTAACAGGGTGAGTTCCAGATAGGTATTCATGACACCGATACAAAGTGTGAACATGAAAGCGACACGTCTTACGGTTTAGGCTGCTAACTTCGTCAAAGTTTGGCGGAAGAATAATAATAATAATAATAATAAACAGAAGAAATACAGTAAGGTCTTTCCCTTTTGTAAAAGGAAAGACCTTAATTAAACTGTCAATTGTTCTTGAACAATTGAGAGGTCTTTCCTTTTGTAATGTAAAATACATGTTCAAATAGACGTAGAATGTATTGAAAAGCTTTAAAACACACTGAAAAACCTTTAAATAAGGTTAAAAACACCAAATTCGCTATATGGGACATGACCTTGACCTTTGACCTTTTGACCTTTGTCAAGGTCATTAGTCCCCAATGTCATTGCCGAAGACCCCATGGGTCTAGGACCTTTGGTTATATAGTAAAAGATGATTTTGTCTTTCCAGAAACCTAAAACAGGTGTTATGCCCCTTAAAAAAAGGTCAAATCTCTTCGGTCAAAATGTAACAAAGTTGTGCCGTAATGACCCAAACATTTTCCACTATTTAAAACTTCTGTAAGTATAATGGTTTTTGAGTTGTTCTGATAACAAGGTGTTAGGTCAAAGGTCAAGGTCAACATACACATTTGACCTTGAGGTATTTTTGAAAGTCTCATGAATTGTTGATGAATGGTGAAGATCCTAGGTCTCTACGATTTACGGTTTCTGAGTTTTGGTGGTCCACCGACACCGGTTAATTTTCAAAGGGGCATAACCCTACCAATGAGTCGTTGAATCTTTTCGAATCAAATGTAACGAAGAACCGGGGTCTGGTCCTGAACAAATTTCACCCTTCGTTTTTTTTCTATCTATTACGGTTACGGTGTTGGAACGATAACAAGGTTTTTTGGTTTCGGAGGGATTACTCCGAACCGACAAAATATTTCGACTAACAGGGTGAGTTCCGGATAGGTATTCATGACACCGATACAAAGTGAGAACATGAAAGCGACACGTCTTACGGTTTAGGCTGCTAACTTCGTCAAAGTTTGGCGGAAAAAGAATAATAATAAACAGAAGAAATACAGTAAGGTCTTTCCTTATAGAAAAAGGAAAGACCTTAATAAACAGAAGAAATACAGTAAGGTCTTTCCCTTTTGTAAAAGGAAAGACCTTAATAATTAAACTGTCAATTGTTCTTGAACAATTGAGAGGTCTTTCCTTTTATAATGTAAAATACATGTTCTAATAGACGTAGAATGTATTGAAAAGGTCAAGGTCAACCGTGCAAAGCTTGAAAACACACTAAAAATCCATTATATGAGGTTAAAAACACTAAATTTGCTATCTGGGACATGACCTTGCCCTTTGACCTTTTGACCTTTTTCAAGGTCATTAGTCCCCAATGTCATTGCTGAAGACCCCATGGGTCTAGGACCTTTGGTTATATAGTAAAAGCTGATTTTGTCTTTTCAGAAACCTAAAACAGGGGTTATGCCCCTTAAAAAAAGGTCAAATCTCTTTGGTCAAAATGTAACAAAGTTGCGCCGTAATGACCCAAACATTTTCCACTATTTAAAACTTCTGTAAGTATAATGGTTTCTGAGATTATCCCATAACAAGGTGTTAGGTCAAAGGTCAAGGTCAAAATACAAATTTGACCTTGAGGTTTTTTTCAAAGATACATGAATTGATGATGATTGGTGTAGATCCTAGGTGTCTACGACTTACGGTTTCTGAGTTTTGGTGGCCAACCGACACCGGTTAATTTTCATAGGGGCATAACCCTATCAATGAGTCGTTGAATCTTTTCGATCCAAATGTAACGAAGAACCGGGGTCTGTTCCTGAACAAATTCCACCCTTTGTTTTTTTTCTACCTGTTATGGTTATGGAGTTTGAATGATAACAAGGTTTTTTGTTTCGGAGGGATTACTCCGAACCGACAAAATATTTCGACTCACAGGGTGAGTTCCGGATAGGTATTCATGCCACCGATACAAAGTGTGAACATGAAAGCGACAAGTCTTACGGTTACGGAGGCTAACTTCGTCAAAGTTTGGCGGAACAAAAAGAATAATAATAATAATAATAATTAAACTGTCAATTGTTCTTGAACAATTGAGAGGTCTTTCCTTTTTTAATGTTAAAAACATGTTCCAACAGACGTAGAATGTATTGAAAAGGTCAAGGTCAACCTTAAAAAGCTCAAAAACACACTAAAAATCCTTTAAATAAGGTTAAAAACACTAAATTCGCTATCTGGGACATGACCTTGACCTTTGACCTTTTGACCTTTGTCAAGGTCATTAGTCCCCAATGTCATTGCTAGAGACCCCATGGGTCTAGGATCTTTGGTTATATAGTAAAAGCTGATTTTGTCTTTCCAGAAACCTAAAACAGGGGTTATGCCCTTAAAAAATGGTCAAATCTCTTTGGTCGAAATGTTACAAAGTTGCGCCATAATGACCCAAACATTTTCCACTATTTAAAACTTCTGTAAGTATTAAGGTTACTGAGTTGTATTGATAACAAGGTGTTAGGTCAAAGGTCAAGGTCAACATACAAATTTGACCTTGAGGTATTTTGCAAAGATACATGAATTGATGATGAATGGTGAAGATCCTAGGTGTCTACGACTTACGGTTTCTGAGTTTTGGTGGTCAACCGACACCGGTTAATTTTCATAGGGGCATAACCCTACCAATGAGTCGTTGAATCTTTTCTATCCAAATGTAACGAAGAACCGGGGTCTGGTCCTGAACAAATTTCACCCTTCATTTTTTTTCTACCTATTACGGTTACGGCGTTGGAACGATAACAAGATTTTTGGGTTTCGGAGGGATTACTCCGAACCGACAAAATATTTCGACTCACAGGGTGAGTTCCGGATAGGTATTCATGACACCGATACAAAGTGTGAACATGAAAGCGACACGTCTTTTGGTTACGGAGGGAAATTTTGTCAAAGTTTGGCGGAACAAGAATAATAATAATAATAATAATAATAATCAGAAGAAATACAGTAAGGTCTTTCCCTTTAGTAAAAGGAAAGACCTTAATAATAATAATAATAATAATCAGAAGAAATACAGTAAGGTCTTTCCTTATAGAAAAAGGAAAGACCTTAATAATAATCAGAAGAAATACAGTAAGGTCTTTCCCTTTAGTAAAAGGAAAGACCTTAATTAAACTGTCAATTGTTCTTGAACAATTGAGAGGTCTTTCCTTTTGTAATGTAAATTACATGTTTCAATACACGCAGAATGTATTAAAAAGGTCAAGGTCAACCTTAAAAAGTTCTAAAACACACTGAAAATCCTTTAAATAAGGTCAAAAACACAAAATTCGCTATATGGGACATGACCTTGACCTTTGACCTTTTGACCTTTGTCAAGGTCATTAGTCCCCAATGTCATTGCTGAAGACACCATGGGTCTAGGACCTTTGGTTATATAGTAAAAGCTGATTTTGTCTTTCCAGAAATCTAAAACAGGGGTTATGCCCCTTAAAAAAGGTCAACTCTCTTCGGTCAAAATGTAACAAAGTTGCGCTGTAATGACTCAAACATTTTCCACTATTTAAAACTTCTGTAAGTATAATAGTTTCTGAGATTATCCCATAACAAGGTGTTAGGTCAAAGGTCAAGGTCAACATACAAATTTGACCTTGAGGTATTTTTCAAAGATACATGAATTGATGATGAATGGTGAAGATCCTAGGTGTCTACGACTTACGGTTTCTGAGTTTTGGTGGTCAACCGACACGGGTTAATTTTCAAAGGGGCATAACCCTACCAATGAGTCGTTGAATCTTTTCGATCCAAATGTAACGAAGAACCGGGGTCTGGTCCTGAACAAATTTCACCCTTTGTTTTTTTTCTACCTATTACGGTTACGGTGTTGGAATGATAACAAGGTTTTTGGGTTTCGGAGGGATTACTCCGAACCGACAAAATATTTCGACTAACAGGGTGAGTTCCGGATAGATATTCATGACACCGATACAAAGTGTGAACATGAAAGCGACACGTCTTACGGTTACGGAGGCTAACTTCATCAAAGTTTAACGGAAGAATAATAATAATAATTAAAATGTCAATTGTTCTTGAACAATTGAGAGGTCTTTCCTTTTGTAATGTAAAATACATGTTCCAATAGACGTAGAATGTATTGAAAAGCTTTAAAACACACTGAATATCTTTTAAATAAGGTAAAAAAAACATATAATTTGCTATATGGGACATGACCTTGACCTTTGACCTTTTGACCTTTGTCAAGGTCATTAGTCCCCAATGTCATTGCTGAAGACCCCATGGGTCTAGGACCTTTGGTTATACAGTAAAAGCTGATTTTGCCTTTTCAGAAATCTAAAACAAGGGTTATGCCCCTTATAGAAAGGTCAAATCTCTTCGGTCAAATGTCAAAAAGTTGCGCCTCTTCCACCTCAATGCGTTTTTCACTATTTACTATTTCTGTAAGTACAATCGTTTTTGAGATATCGACTTAAAAGTTTTAAGGTCAAAGGTCAAGGTCAACCTTAAACAGCTTTAAAACACACTGAAAATCTTTAAAACACATTGAAAATCCCTTAAATAAGGTTAAAATCACTAAATTCGCTATCTGGTACATGACCTTGACCTTTGACCTTTTGACCTTTGTCAAGGTCATTGGTCCCCAATGTCATTGCTGAAGACCCCATGGGTCTAGGACCTTTGGTTATATAGTAAATGCTGATTTTGTCTTTTCAGAAACCTAAAACAGGGGTTATGCCCCTTACAAAAAGGTCAAATCTCTTCGGTCAAAATGTAACAAAGTTGCCCCGTAATGACCCAAACATTTTCCACTATTTAAAACTTCTGTAAATATAATGGTTTCTGAGTTGTTCTGATAACAAGGTGTTAGGTCAAAGGTCAAGGTCAACATACACATTTGACCTTGAGGTATTTTTCAAAGTCACATGAATTGATGATGAATGGTGAAGATCCTAGGTCTCTACGACTTACGGTTTTTGAGTTTTGGTTGTCCACCGACACCGGTTAATTTTCATAGGGGCATAACCCTACCAATGAGTCGTTGAATCTTTTCGATCCAAATGTAACGAAGAACCGGGGTCTGGTCCTGAACAAATTTCACCCTTCGTTTATTTTCTACCTATTACGGTTACGGTGTTGGAACGATAACAAGGTTTTTTGGTTTCGGAGGAATTACTCCGAACCGACAAAATATTTCGACTAACAGGGTGAGTTCTAGATAGGTATATATGACACCGATACAAAGTGTGAACATGAAAGCGACACGTCTTACGGTTAAGGCTGCTAACTTCGTCAAAGTTTGGCGGAAAAAGAATAATAATAAACAGAAGAAATACAGTAAGGTCTTTCCCTTTTGTAAAAGGAAAGACCTTAATTAAACTGTCAATTGTTCTTGAACAATTGAGAGGTCTTTCCTTTTATAATATAAAATACATGTTTCTATAGACGTAAAATGTATTGAAAAGCTTTAAAACACACTGAAAATCCTTTAAATAAGGTCAAAAACACATAATTTGCTATATGGGACATGACCTTGACCTTTGACCTTTTGACCTTTGTCAAGGTCATTATTCCCCAATGTCATTGCTGAAGACCCCATGGGTCTAGGACCTTTGGTTATATAGTAAAAGATGATTTTGTCTTTCCAGAAACCTAAAACAGAGGTTATGCCCCTTAAAAAAAGGTCAAATCTTTTTGGTCAAAATGTAATAAAGTTGCGCCATACTGACCCAAACATTTTCCACTATTCAAAACTTCTGTAAGTATAATGGTTTCTGAGATTATCCCATAACAAGGTGTTAGGTCAAAGGTCAAGGTCAACATACAAATTTGACCTTGAGGTATTTTACAAAGATACATGAATTGATGATGAATAGTGAAGATCCTAGGTGTGTACGACTTACGGTTTCTGAGTTTTGGTGGTCAACCGACACCGGTTAATTTTCATAGGGGCATAACCCTACCAATGAGTCGTTGAATCTTTTCGATCCAAATGTAACGAAGAACCGAGCTCTGGTCCTGAACAAATTTCAGCCTTTGTTTTTTTTTCTATCTATTACGGTTACGGTGTTGGAACGATAACAAGGTTTTTTGGTTTTGGAGGGATTACTCCGAACCGACAAAATTTTTCGACTAACAGGGTGAGTTCTGGATAGGTATTCATGAAACGAATACAAAGTGTGAATATGAAAGCGACACGTCTTACGGTTACGGAGGCTAACTTCGTCAAAGTTTGGCGGAAAAAGAATAATAATAATAATTAAAATGTCAATTGTTCTTGAACAATTGAGAGGTCTTTCCTTTTCGAAATGTAAAGTACATGTTCCAATAGGCGTAGAATGCATTGAAAAGCTCTCAAACACACACAAAACCGTTAAAAAATGACAAAAACAACAAATTCGATAATTTGGACATGACCTTGGCTTTCGACCTTGCAACCTTTGTGAAGGTCACTGGTCCCCAATATCATTGTAAAAGACCCCATGGCTCTAGGACTTTTTGTTCAAGGATTAAAGCTAATTTTACCTTTTCAGAAACCGTTAACGGGGGTTATGCCCCTTAAGAATATGTCAAATCCTTTTGGTCAAAATTTGAAAAAGTTGTGCCTCTGTCACCTAAACATTTTTCACTGTTTACTATTTCTGTAAGATTAACCGTTTTTGAGATATCGACTAACAAGTTGAAAGGTCAAAGCTCAAGGTCAACCTTAAAAACATTTAAAACACACTAAAAATCATCAAAATAAGGTCAAAAACACATAATTCGCTATCTGGGACATGACCTTGACCTTTGACCTTGTGACCTTTGTCAAGGTCATTAGTCCCCAATGTCATTGCTGAAGACCCCATGGGTCTAGGACCTTTGGTTATGTAGTAAAAGCTGATTTTGTCTTTTAAGAAACCTAAATCAGGGGTTATGCCCCTTACAGAAAGGTCAAATCTCTTTGATCAAAATGTAACAAAGTTGCGCATTAATGACCCAAACATTTTCCACTATTCAAAACTTCTGTAAGTATAATGGTTTCTGAGATTATCCCATAACAAGGTGTTAGGTCAAAGGTCAAGGTCAACATACATATTTGACCTTGAGATATTTTTCAAAGATGCATGAATTGATGATGATTGGTGAAGATCCTAGGTGTCTACGACTTACGGTTTCTGAGTTTTGGTGGCCAACCGACACCGGTTAATTTTCATAGGGGCATAACCCTACCAATGAGTCGTTGAATCTTTTCGATCCAAATGTAACGAAGAACCGGGGTCTGGTCCTGAACAAATTTCACCCTTCGGTTTTTTTCTACCTCTTACGGTTACGGTGTTGGAACGATAACAAGGTTTTTTGGTTTCGGAGGGATTACTCCGAACCGACAAAATATTTCGACTAATAGGGTGAGTTTTGGATAGGTATTCATGACACCGATACAAAGTGTGAACATGAAAGCGACACGTCTTACGGTTAAAGCTGCTAACTTTGTCAAAGTTTGGCGGAAGAATAATAATAATAATAATAATAATAAACAGAAGAAATACAGTAAGGTCTTTCCCTTTAGAAAAAGGAAAGACCTTAATTAAACTGTCAATTGTTCTTGAACAATTGAGAGGTCTTTCCTTTTTTAATGTAAAATACATGTTCCAACAGACGTAGAATGTATTGAAAAGGTCAAGGTCAACCTTAAAAAGCTCGAAAACACACTAAAAATCCTTTAAATAAGGTTAAAAACACTAAATTCGCTGTCTGGGACATGACCTTGACCTTTGACCTTTTGACCTTTGTCAAGGTCATTGGTCCCCAATGCCATTACTGAAGACCCCAAGGGTCTAGGACCTTTGGTTATATAGTAAAAGCTGATTTTGTCTTTTCAAAAACCTAAAACAGGGGTTATGCCCCTTATAGAAAGGTCAAATCTCGTTGGTCAAAATGTAACAAAGTTGCGCCATAATGACCCAAACATTTTCCACCATTTAAAACTTCTGTAAGTATAATGGTTTCTGAGATTATCCCATAACAAGGTGTTAGGTCAAAGGTCAAGGTCAACATACAAATTTGACCTTGAGGTATTTTTTAAAGATACATGAAATGATGATGATTGGTGAAGATCCTATGTGTCTATGACTTACGGTTTCTGAGTTTTGGTGGCCAACCGACACCGGTTAATTTTCATAGGGGCATAACCCTACCAATGAGTCGTTGAATCTTTTCGATCCAAATGTAACGAAGAACCGGGGTCTGGTCCTGAACAAATTTCACCCTTCATTTTTTTTCTACCTATTACGGTTACGGTGTTGGAACGATAACAAGGTTTTTGGGTTTCGGAGGGATTACTCCGAACCGACAAAATATTTCGACTCACAGGGTGAGTTCCAGATAGGTATTCATGACACCGATACAAAGTGTGAACATGAAAGTGACACGTCTTACGGTTACGGAGGGAAATTTTGTCAAAGTTTGGCGGAACAAGAAGAATAATAATTAAACTGTCAATTGTTCTTGAACAATTGAGAGGTCTTTCCTTTTTTAATGTAAAATACATGTTCCAACAGACGTAGAATGTATTGAAAAGGTCAAGGTCAACCTTAAAAAGCTTGAAAACACACTAAAAATCCTTTAAATAAGGTTAAAAACACTAAATTCGCTATCTGGGACATGACCTTGACCTTTGACCTTTTGACCTTTGTCAAGGTCATTGGTTCCCAATGCCATTACTGAAGACCCCAAGGGTCTAGGACCTTTGGTGATACAGTAAAAGCTGATTTTGTCTTTTCAAAAACCTAAAACAGGGGTTATGCCCCTTATAGAAAGGTCAAATCTCTTTGGTCAAAATGTAACAAAGTTGCGCCATAATGACCCAAACATTTTCCACCATTTAAAACTTCTGTAAGTATAATTGTTTCTGAGATTATCCCATAACAAGGTGTTAGGTCAAAGGTCAAGGTCAACATACAAATTTGACCTTGAGGTATTTTTTAAAGATACATGAAATGATGATGATTGGTGAAGATCCTATGTGTCTACGACTTACGGTTTGTGAGTTTTGGTGGCCAACCGACACCGGTTAATTTTCATAGGGGCATAACCCTACCAATGAGTCGTTGAATCTTTTCGATCCAAATGTAACGAAGAACCGGGGTCTGGTCCTGAACAAATTTCACCCTTCATTTTTTTTCTACCTATTACGGTTACGGTGTTGGAACGATAACAAGGTTTTTGGGTTTCGGAGGGATTACTCCGAACCGACAAAATATTTCGACTCGCAGGGTGAGTTCAGGATAGGTATTCATGACACCGATACAAAGTGTGAACATGAAAGCGACACGTCTTACGGTTACGGAGGGAAATTTTGTCAAAGTTTGGCGGAACAAGAAGAATAATAATAATAATAATAATAATCAGAAGAAATACAGTAAGGTCTTTCCCTTTAGTAAAAGGAAAGACCTTAATAATAATAATTAAAATGTCAATTGTTCTTGAACAATTGAGAGGTCTTTCCTTTTCGAAATGTAAAGTACATGTTCCAATAGGCGTAGAATGCATTGAAAAGCTCTCAAACACACATAAAACCGCTAAAAAATGACAAAAACAATAAATTCGATAATTTGGACATGACCTTGACTTTTGACCTTGTGACCTTTGTGAAGGTCATTGGTCCACAATGTCATTGTAAAAGACCCCATGGGTCTAGGACTTTTCGTTCATGAGTTAAAACTAATTTTACCTTTTCAGAAACCGTTAACGGCGGTTATGCCCCTTAAGAATATGTCAAATCCTTTCGGTCAAAATGTAAAAAAGTTGTGCCTCAGTCACCTTAACATTTTTCACTGTTTACTATTTCTGTAAGATTAACCGTTTTTGAGATATCAACTAAAAAGTTGAAAGGTCAAAGGTCAAGGTCAACCTTAAAAACACTTAAAACACACTCAAAATGCTTAAAATAAGGTCAAAAACACATAATTCGCTATCTGGGACATGACCTTGACCTTTGACCTTGTGACCTTTGTCAAGGTCATTAGTCCCCAATGTCATTGGTGAAGACCCCACGGGTCTAGGACCTTTGGTTATATAGTAAAAGCTGATTTTGTCTTTTCAGAAACCTAAATCAGGGGTTATGCCCCTTACAGAAAGGTCAAATCTCTTCGGTCAAAATGTAACAAAGTTGCGCCATAATGACCCAAACATTTTCCACTATTTAAAACTTCTGTAAGTATAATGGTTTCTGAGATTATCCCATAACAAGGTGTTAGGTCAAAGGTCAAGGTCAACATACAAATTTGACCTTGAGGTATTTTTCAAAGATACATGAATTGATGATGAATGGTGAAGATCCTAGGTGTCTACGACTTACGGTTTCTGAGTTTTGGTGGCCAACCGACACCGGTTAATTTTCAGAGGGGCATAACCCTACCAATGAGTCGTTGAATCTTTTCGATCCAAATGTAACGAAGAACCGGGGTCTGGTCCTGAACAAATTTCACCCTTTGTTTTTTTTCTACCTATTACGGTTACGGTGTTGGAACGATAACAAGGTTTTTGGGTTTCGGAGGGATAACTCCGAACCGACAAAATATTTCGACTAACAGGGTGAGTTCCAGATAGGTATTCATGACACAGATACAAAGTGTGAACATGAAAGCGACACGTCTTACGGTTAACGCGGCTCAATTTGTCAAAGTTTGGCGGAACAAAAAGAATAATAATAATAATAATAATAATAATAATAATAATAATAATAATAATCAGAAGAAATACAGTAAGGTCTTTCCTTATAGAAAAAGGAAAGACCTTAATTAAAAACCAATTGTTCAGAGAACCATTGATGGTCTTTCCACCACTTACAACATATTTTGATGTGAAAATATTAAAAATTCAGTTGATATGTCAGTTCCTATGACTTTATGATGTCTAAATATGAATTTGGAGCAAAGGTCAAAATCTAGAACGTCCAATTAACCTATGACCTTGACCTCAATTTCAAGGTCATAGACTAAAGATCTCAAACCTAAAGACACTAGTTCCTTAATATGTATGGTTTATGAGTAATATCACTTTACGCATAATTCTAAACATAAGAGGGGCGAAAACTCCTATTTATTGTCTATGCACCCTTTCAACCAAAATTTATAAGTTACGACATGTCGCAACTAACAATTTAGTAAAAATAATATGTCGATAAGTTATACAGCTTTCGAAAATAAGTGAAAATAAGCCAAAATCAAAATTTATAATATGACCTTGACCTTTGACCTTGACCTTATTTTCATTTTTTTGGACCAAGGACCTCAAATCAAAAGACCCTAGGTCTCTATCACTTATGGTTTACCAGTAAGAAATGCAAATTCTTATATCAAACATAAAAGGGGGGATAACTCTCATATGGAATCTATATACGGCTTCGGTCAAAATAAAACAGCACATCCTGAGGATATAACGAGCAATTTGGAAAAATAAATTTGTCGGTTTCTTATACAGTTGCGAAGCTTTAGAGATAACAAGAAAAACAGTGTTCGGGGAGATAACTCTTTTTTGGGAAAGTATTCGGTTAAGCAGAGTTGGTTTCAAAAGCGTATAAACTGTTCGATATCATATTCCAAAAATCTAAGCGACATCTTGCGAAACAAAAAAACAGCGAAGGAAAAAAATTAGGCGGAAGAAAAAAAAAAAAAAAAAAAATAATAATAATAATCAGAAGAAGAAATCCAATAGGTCTTTCCACGGAAAAGTGGAAAGACCTAATAATAATCAGAAGAAATACAGTAAGGTCTTTCCCTTTAGTAAAAGGAAAGACCTTAATAATCAGAAGAAATACAGTAAGGTCTTTCCCTTTAGTAAAAGGAAAGACCTTAATAATAATAATCAGAAGAAATACAGTAAGGTCTTTCCTTATAGAAAAAGGAAAGACCTTAATTAAAATGTCAATTGTTCTTGAACAATTGAGAGGTCTTTCCTTTTCGAAATGTAAAGTACATGTTCCAATAGGCGTAGAATGCATTGAAAAGCTCTCAAACACACACAAAACCGTTAAAAAATGACAAAAACAACAAATTCGATAAATTGTACATGACCTTGGCTTTTGACCTTGTAACCTTTGTGAAGGTCATTGGTCAACAATGTTATTGTAAAAGACCCCATGGGTCTAGGACTTTTCATGCAAGGGTTAAAGCTAATTTTACCTTTTCAGAAACCGTTAACGGGGGTTATGTCCCTTAAAAATATGTTAAATCCTTTTGGTCAAAATGTAAAAAAGTTGTGCCTCAGTCACCTAAACATTTTTCACTGTTTACTATTTCTGTGAGATTAACCGTTTTTGAGAAATCGACTAACAAGTTGAAAGGTCAAAGGTCAAGGTCAACCTTAAAAACATTTAAAACACACTAAAAATCATCAAAATAAGGTCAAAAACACATAATTCGCTATCTGGGACATGACCTTGACCTTTGACCTTGTGACCTTTGTCAAGGTCATTAGTCCCCAATGTCATTGCTGAAGACCCCACGGGTCTAGGACCTTTGGTTATATAGTAAAAGCTGATTTTGTCTTTTTCAGAAACCTAAATCAGGGGTTATGCCCCTTACAGAAAGGTCAAATCTCTTCGGTCAAAATGTAACAAAGATGCGCCTTAATGATCCAAACATTTTCCACTATTCAAAACTTCTATAAGTATAATGGTTTCTGAGATTATCCCATAACAAGGTGTAAGGTCAAAGGTCAAGGTCAACATACACATTTGACCTTGAGGTATTTTTCAAAGATACATGAATTGATGATGAATGGTGAAGATCCTAGGTGTCTACGACTTACGGTTTCTGAGTTTTGGTGGTCAACCGACACCAGTTAATTTTCATAGGGGCATAACCCTACCAATGAGTCGTTGAATCTTTTCGATCCAAATGTAACGAAGAACCGGGGTCTGGTCCTGAACAAATTTCACCCTTCGCTTTTTTTCTACCTCTTACGGTTACGGTGTTGGAACGATAACAAGGTTTTTTGGTTTCGGAGGGATTACTCCGAACCGACAAAATATTTCGACTAACAGGGTGAGTTCTGGATAGGTATTCATGACACCGATACAAAGTGTGAACATGAAAGCGACACTTCTTACGGTTAACGCGAATAAATTTGTCAAAGTTTGGCGGAAAAAGAATAATAATAATTAAAATGTCAATTGTTCTTGAACAATTGAGAGGTCTTTCCTTTTCGAAATGTAAATTACATGTTCCAATAGGCGTAGAATGCATTGAAAAGCTCTCAAACACACACAAAACCGTTAAAATATGACAAAAACAACAAATTCGATAATTTGGACATGACCTTGACTTTTGACCTTGTAACCTTTGTGAAGGTCATTGCTCAACAATGTCATTGTAAAAGACCCCATGGGTCTAGGACTTTTCGTTCAAGGGTTAAAGCTAATTTTACCTTTTCAGAAACCGTTAACGGGGGTTATGCCCCTTAAGAATATGTCAAATCCTTTCGGTCAAAATGTAAAAAAGTTGTGCCTCAGTCACCTAAACATTTTTCACTGTTTACTATTTCTGTAAGATTAACCGTTTTTGAGATATCGACTAACAAGTTGAAAGGTCAAAGGTCAGGGTCAACCTTAAAAACATTTAAAACACACTAAAAATTATCAAAATAAGGTCAAAAACACATAATTCGCTATATGGGACATGACCTTGACCTTTGACCTTGTGACCTTTGTCAAGGTCATTAGTCCCCAATGTCATTGCCGAAGACCCCACGGGTCTAGGACCTTTGGTTATATAGTAAAAGCTGATTTTGTCTTTCCAGAAGCATAAAACAGGTGTTATGCCCCTTAAAAAAAGGTCAAATCTCTTCGGTCAAAATGTAACAAATTTGCGCCGTGATGACCCAAACATTTTCCATTATTCAAAACTTCTGTAAGAATAATGGTTTCTGAGATTATCCCAATACAAGGTGTTAGGTCAAAGGTCAAGGTCAACATACAAATTTGACCTTGAGGTATTTTTCAAAGATACATGAATTGATGATGAATGGTGAAGATCCTAGGTGTCTACGACTTACGGTTTCTGAGTTTTGGTGGTCAACCGACACCGGTTAATTTTCATAGGGGCATAACCCTACCAATGAGTCGTTGAATCTTTTCGATCCAAATGTAACGAAGAACCGGGGTCAG
This sequence comes from Mytilus galloprovincialis, assembly GCF_965363235.1. NCBI lineage: Eukaryota > Metazoa > Mollusca > Bivalvia > Mytilida > Mytilidae > Mytilus > Mytilus galloprovincialis. The sequence continues at coordinate 11,345,442 of NC_134846.1, forward strand.
ATCCTAAACAAATTTCCCCCTTCGTTTTTTTTCTACCTATTACGGTTACGGTGTTGGAACGATAACAAGGTTTTTTGGTTTCGGAGGGATTACTCCGAACCGACAAAATATTTCGACTAATAGGGTGAGTTCCAGATAGGTATTCATGACACCTATACAAAGTGTGAATATGAAAGCGACACGTCTTACGGTTAACGCGGCTAAATTTGTCAAAGTTTAACGGAAGAATAATAATAATAATAAACAAAAGAAATACAGTAAGGTCTTTCCCTTTTGTAAAAGGAAAGACCTTAATAATAAACAGAAGAAATACAGTAAGGTCTTTCCCTTTAGAAAAAGGAAAGACCTTAATAATAATAATAATTAAAAACCAATTGTTCAGAGAACCATTGATGATCTTTCCACCAGTAAAGACCTTTTTTTATATGAAAATATTAAAATTTGGTTTTAAATGTCAAATTTAGCGTCAAATGACAGCTTATTGAACGCTTATTCCAAAAATATATGGTTTCTATAAAAGAAATATATAGAAAAGGGAGATAATCTTTTACTTCCGGTTTAAAAAGTTTACTTCCGGTATTGTTTGATTGTTTACTTGACACTGATTCCAAAAATATATGGTTCTATATACTTTTACATTGATTTAGTATAAAAAAAAACTACTTCCGGTTTACAAAAGGTCACTTCCGGTTGTGTTTTTAAAGGTCACATTGCTTACAACTTAATGCAAAAAGTCCCATGGCTTTATCATGTGTACATATGAGGTAAAAGCAAAGGTCAAAATCTAGAACGTTTAATTAGCATATGACCTTGAGCTCAATTTCAAGGTCATAAACCAAGGACCTCAAATCAAAAGACTCTAGTCCTCTACTTTATATTGTTAATGAGTTATATTACCATACATATGATATTAGATATAAAAAGGGGGAAAACTCACGTCAAATGTCTACGTACCCTTTCGACTAAAATTTATGTGTTACGACATGTTGTAACTAACAATTGTGTGAAAATATTTTGTTGATATCTTATGATTTCTGAAAATAAGAGATAACAAGCCAAAATCAAAATTTTAATCATGACCTTGACCTTTGACCTTGACCTCATTTTCATTTTTTAGGACCAAAGACCTCAAATCAAAAGACCCTAGGCCTCTACCACTTATGGTTTTCCAGTTAAAAATGCATATCACTTATATCAAATATAAAAGGGGAAATAACTCTCATATGGAGTCTCCGGATAGCTTCCGTCAAAATTAATCAAATCATCCTGAGAATATAACGAGCAATTTGGTAAAATAAATTTGTCGGTTTCGTATAAGGTTGCGAAGATTAAGCGATAACAAGAAAAACAGTGTTCGGGGAGATAACTCTTATATGGGAAAGTATTCGGTTTAGCAGGGTCAGTTTCAAAAGCGCATAAACTGTTCGATATCATATTTCATTTATCTAAGCGACATCTTGCGAAACAAAAAAACAGCGAAGGAAAAAAAATTAGGCGGAAGAAAAAAAAAAATAATAATCAGAAGAAAACCAATAGGTCTTTCCACGGAAAAGTGGAAAGACCTAATAATCAGAAGAAATCCAATAGGTCTTTCCACGGAAAAGTGGAAAGACCTAATAAACAGAAGAAATACAGTAAGGTCTTTCCCTTTAGAAAAAGGAAAGACCTTAATAATAATAATCAGAAGAAATACAGTAAGGTCTTTCCTTATAGAAAAAGGAAAGACCTTAATAATAATCAGAAGAAATACAGTAAGGTATTTCCTTATAGAAAAAGGAAAGACCTTAATAAAAATCATATTAGAAGCATATTTGACGTACAAAATATGTAATGTAAAAACAAAAATGCGTCCATAGTAGACGAATGCCTCCTCTCGCATACTTCTTGTTCGTCATTTGTTTGCAAAAGATGAACAAGTTCTTCCAAAACCGGGTACTGATTTTAATGTTGGCCTATTAAGGGCATACGATATAGTTACAGGGGAGGTAATGACGTTGCTAACGTAGAATGTTATTTTGGCGACGTCAACCTATGACATATCGGGAAAAGATGCATTTTTCGACTGATTTTTATCATTCAAACTATTTAATTTGAAAACGAGTACATGGACCCCTATTTTTTAAAACGACATTTTGTTTCATTTTGCATGGAGATTATGTGGACCAAATTTTATAAAACTGTAAATAGTGCAATTTTGTTAATTTTGATAAATATACAGCAAAAAAGTACGTTTTTTCTCAATTCATGACCATTTGATAAATATGAGTTACTTCTGAATAAAAAATGCATAAATGTTTAGGATACTTATAAAATACAGAAATTACAAATTATTTAACAAAAACAATTTGTATTATCTTTTAAAGCAAAAAAGTTGTGCCTTTCTTTCGAAAGTTAAAATATGGCCACAATTCCGAATTTTGAGTAAATATACAAAATTTCTACCTCATTTAACTCAAAAAGTAGCACATGAAAGTATATTTTTTATTACAAATTTGATTTAATCAGGCAAAAAATAGCCTATATGGAAATTTTCATAAAACTGTAAATACGGGATCAAAACTGTATCGTATGCCCTTAAGGAGTAGTCGTGTTGGTATTTCAACATGCCAATGATGTATTAAACAGGCAAAAATTGACTTCTAATTACTTTAGTAGCATATGTTTACTGCTTCAGTGTATATGTACAATTTTATCAATTTTTCTCAATGAATGGTATTTTCTGTTAATTTTGTTCAATCAACCTTCTACTTAGTGTTTCATTGAGACATATTGTATTTTGATTTATTAAGTGCAAATATTTTTAGAAAATTGTAACATACAAGAACAAGAATATGGCATTTAAAATTTTTTTAATACATGATAGTTTAGGAATGTATAATTTTGTTTTTTGCCCTTTATTTAACGCAAATTATACCTTACGATTTTTTTTCTAAGCGGGCAAAACAGAAAGTGCAAACGATAAGCTATGAAGTTGACTAAAACCAAATACAGAATACACATTATATCAAACCAAGTCTTTAAGGAACGTATAGCGCCAGTTTCAAATGTTTGATTATTATTAGCTTGTTATTTTATGAAAATAGACACAGAAACAATTTCTATTGATGCGTCTTCTAGTTATTTTTAAATATAATCGATTAATTGTTGTTTCTTCTTGAACAAGTAATTGATTATTATAAAGGAAGGATCTCAAAGATCATACAAATCCTATAATACTTCTGCACTTACAATAACAAGTATAGTCTGCTTTTATCAATTTTGGAATCATTCTGCAACTGTTTAGGAGAGATTTCATAGCTGATATATCGCAATTTGTATTTCCTGAGCTTGTTCACTAAACAATGAGCTGAAATGTCTAAGACATTTGTCGTTGTTTGTATCTTGAGCAGTGGTGAGAAATTGTATTGCAATTGTGGTGTTTTGGATGCAATTAATTTTGAGATTATCTTCTGTCTCACAAAAGGTTATATTGTCTGTGAATATAAAGATAATTTATTATTATTGCATAGCCTCTCCAGTTCAAGAAGTTCATTAACGATTAAAAACAATCTAAGCTTACAATTTTTCTAGTTGGAGATTGTCATGTATAATTCCTGTTAAACAAAAAAAAATCGTGTTTACAACCGCAGTGTATATCAAATAAATGTGTTCGAAAGTTTATGACGATGTCTATATTTTATATGTCATATTAAATACTAATTTTAAAATGAACATACATATGGTCAATGGGCCTAGAATGATTGAAAGAATGAAAACAAAACTGTGGAAGACAATTGGTCATGTCCATTCCATTGCAAAGAAAATCTAATCTATTATAGTGTATATACAACAGATCTTAGGCCGGTGACCGAAGTCGGTATGATAAAATTTTAATCGTCAAAAATGGTATACGGCTGTATCATATATCCTTCGATTCGAAAATATAAGTACTTAGAGATTATTTTGGTCGTCAAAAGAAAATATTATGCAGTTTTACAGAAATCAAGATAAAAGGTCACATATCGTTTTCTAGGAGAAACAAAATTGAATATTCAACTCTAATTTTACAGTAGAATGATTCAAAACTTGGATTTATTTTCTTCCTTATTCAATTTTTTATAAAAAAAAGTGGAAACCTATCATCAAAAGAAATTTTCGAGTTAACGTATGCGACTTTACAAAAAGGGGGGTAGTTTTCAGTTTAAAACGATTTATTTTGTTCAAGTAATAAGAACAACGACCGTCAAAACTTTACAAAATTTATAGACAATTATGAACAAATATGTATTGGTTAATATAACCATCTAGTATGCCTCAATGAAAGGGGAAACTTTAGTTTTGGCCATACACGTTGAATTCGGTACATGCAACACTGGCAACAAAAATTATTTCAAAGCAAACTTATAATTGTGTTTCTACAATGTGATGACGATTTCTATGAAATGAAATGTATTTATACGAATATAAATCATTGTAAAATAGACTAACAACTTTAAAAAAAAAAAAAAACATGTTTCATGACAGAACCGCCTTTTATTTGTTTAAAAATGGAGAAAGGTTTGGTTATTCAATCCCAAACTAAGTGACGCAAGATAATATTTTTTTCTATCAAGGACAGTTAAACATACCACTTAATATACAAATGACTACATTTAATTAATAGTTCAGACCTCAAATGAATTTTGTAATTTGGGAACGTTATAACGATGTTCTGATCCTTGGCTAGAATACATATGTTCCTACATGGAAGGTTTAGCAAATCTCGAGTCAGTATGGGTCCCGAGTGTTTAAAGAACATGACATAATTCTAAAGCCACAAATCCTATAATGATATTGTGAAAATGAATGCTGAGATTCGGACATTAAACCTGCTGTGCCTTGGAGTAGAGTGGTTGTAAACTTTCATCCAGCACCATTGGACATTAAATTCAAAACATTTTGTCATTGCAAAAAACACTTTGGCCGTATCAATCTATAAATTGGGGAATATAAAACAACTGATACATCAGTTCGCCTATAGGACAAATGGAGTAGAGTGATGGTAAAATGTTTGTGTATCACATCATTTGTATCTGTTTAGAGGACGGGATAATGTGTATAATCAGTGTTACGATGTGTTGCCGTAGAAGTGAATAGAAGTACAGATTTCAGTCACTGTTTGAGATTGTCTTTAACATTGTGAGGGTGACAGCATATGTATTTAAAAAGTCAGCATAGATTCCACTTTTATACTTTTGTACGCCAAACACGTGTTTGGTCTATAAAAGACTCATCAGTGACGTTAGGATAAAAAAAAAAAACGTCAAAGGTCAAACCATGTATGAAGTTAAAGACGGTTGAGGACCCAAAACTCTGAAACTGAGGTTTTGCCAAATACAGGTGATCTTTTCCTTGAGTAGAAAATCTTTAGTATCTTTAAGAATTAAAAGTTTTGTATATATATAATAATCCAATTTTTTTTTAATCATTATTGCTAACAACTTAATATTAGTTCTTCTCTTCCCAGCACTGAAGCATTGTCTTTGATATATTACTGTATTGTCTTAACTAATTTCAACGCAGTTTCCTATGGGTTATACATCTATTTTATTACGAAACGCGCGTCTGGCGTACTGAAGTATAATCCTCGTACCCTTAACTATTATTAAAATGACGATTGTATTGCAGGTTCTTAAACTATACGAATTGTTGACGTAGGGATGTTTGCTACTGTAATTTGATTCAAGCATAAGAAAATAAGTTTAAATTTGATATATTTCAATTTACTATTTTTAACATAATTATCTGTTTTTCTCTCGAGTAAATTTTTATCATTTTCTGTTATTTCCTTTTTAATTTGCTTTAAAAAATAGAAAACATCACGTTTAATAATTTAATGCGTCCGAAGCGCTTTTCTGGATTTACCTTCATCAGGAACGCTCAAAGCCAAACATTTGAAATCCGAAGATGTATAAGTACCGAAAATCGTTGAAGAGCTATATGTCAAAATTACCTAAAATAAATAGCCAAATTCATCTAAAGCCAACTTTGCCTGAGGGAGTTGAAACCTTAGTTTCATAATAATTTCAAAATTTATAAACGGACAATTTTAATAAAGTTGGTTAAATCATGTCAGTACCGAAGCACTGACTACCGAGCTGATGATACCCTCGGGGACTGATAGTCCACCAGCAGAGGTATCGACCCAGTGATGTAAAAAATAGAAAACATCACGTTTAATAATTTAATGCGTCCGAAGCGCTTTTCTGGATTTACCTTCATCAGGAACGCTCAAAGCCAAACATTTGAAATCCGAAGATGTATAAGTACCGAAAATCGTTGAAGAGCTATATGTCAAAATTACCTAAAATAAATAGCCAAATTAAAGTGTTTTTCTTTCATTTCAGTGTGTATACAAATAGTATAGTTCTATCAAAACAGTCAGATGTGGATATATTATTTTTGTACCATTTGTATACCAAGATATGTATGCAGTAAGTGTTTAACATTTTGACATTGTTCACGCTTCTATATTAGGATAGGGCGACCGGTTATGTTTTCGGCATTTAGTTTTTCTAAGTAAGATAAAGACTGGAAAACCTGAAAAGTTTCATTTAGACGTCTTCTTCCATACGCTATATCTACACCTATATTTGTGACCAAGAAAAAAATACTGAAATTGATGTGAACATTTTAAAATGGTGTAAATCTATCATCTAATCTTTTTTACTGCAATCAACTCTTACTCTGTAGCTGGCTAAATAACAATTTATACAGTAGATCCTTGAATGATAAGTTAAAGCTGACTGTCCTATTGTATCCAAGATATTTTTCTTTAATTATAATATTGAAAGTTTTCTCAATGACGCTACCTTTAGCTTTAATTGAAAACATAACCTGTCATCGTTATCAAGCAAAGGTTATGTCGGAACAGTATCCAGATAGAGAAAAAAATAGGTGGAATTGTGAACTGCTTAAATAAAACCTTAAAAAATACATAAACGGAAATCTTTATTCAATGACGAAATTCCACTGTAGATTATTTTAGTCATTTTCAATAACATTATATGTGTCCTTTTAACACAAAAGATAACCATAATCGTTAATAGATAGATCAATACCGGGAAGGTATCATTCTAGGAAGTTTATCTATGTTTTTTTTAACTTACTACAATCTTTTGTAACTTTAGAAATTATGCAAAATCGCAATTATTTACAAATAGATATTTCTTGTCTCGTGTCGTTTCTGTTTAAAGGTTTTCCATATTTTGTAAGAACGAAATCAGCGCTCATAAACGTTTTACCCTGTCGGATACTGATATGCAAGTTCCCAGTTAAGAATCTGGAGTCCAACAGTTGTCCACTTAATATCTTTTTTTTTATAGTAAAGTTTCCTCTTCCCCCTACTTGCTATTTAAGACATAAGATATGAAGAAATAAATTTGGAAAGGTTATAAAAAGACTCTGTAACACGCTGTCCAGACTAAGGACTACCAAGGGACGATAACTGTGTTCCCGGACTGAATGTTCTGAATATTTTTCGTTTTGTCGATCTTCGTTTGATAACTGTCTCATTGCAATAAGTCACATCTATCTTTATTTACCGTGTAACAATATTTAAGGAAACCGAAGTTTTAAAACGGTCAAGTTGCATCTGTGTCAACCTTTGTAAACTTTAAAAGAAATTTAAAGAAAAAAGAATGAAAGTATATCATTACTGAACTTATGAACTTAAATGATTTAAATTATACTCGTTGTTTTGTGAACGGATGTCAAGTTGGTTCAATATTCAACATTCAACATTCAACATTCAAATTTTTTTTTCTTGTATCCATTGTCGTTTTGTGAAGTACTATTATTAACAAACTTACGATGTCTATTTCAATTAATGCTTGGTCGAGGTCTTACTAAAAGTCACATAAAAGGAATTTCGGTTGTCCTTTTATCCGGCGGAGGATTGTTTCATTTCCATTTATTCTTCTTCTATTTATAGGTTAGACAAAACATGACCAAGTATTTTCTGATCAATTTAGAACATATTCACACATTCGAGTGACCCTACACAATTATTCTTTCCCATTGTATTATTCAAACCTAAATAAGAGTTCACTTTATATAATGAACTAAATGTAAAATATAGCAAATCATCATTTCAATGGATTGAATGAAAAAGCTCGGACATTGTCTGTGAGGACCGAATTGTGGATAAATTGTTTTTCTTCTGCTTCAGGTGAAATTAAATACTTATATATCTTGAAATTTTGTATTTCAAAAAGCAACACTATGTTATATAAATTCCCTTTTTGAATTTTGACTTTTTTTTATAGATATAAAACTCTCTGTATAAATATTTAAATCAGACCATTCAACATTAAATTTTTAATTGATAAATTTACATGTATTGTGTGTCTTCGAAAACAAATCGTTTCTTTATATATCAGCAGTCTGGCATTGTTTTCTTGAAAGAAAAAAAGATCCCTCAAATCTCGGGTATTTATAAAATCTAATAAGTATTATTTTACCTACATCCTTACCCAAATTGTGTTTGTTTATTCTATATATGTGTACCGATACAAAATGTATGAAAATTTGCAAAATTGAAAATATTTTTATTTAATCTTTGCTCTTTCATCTTTAATCGGTAGGCTCTTTTCCCATGGAAAATGCCTCAGGGGTTTGTACACTTCGTTAATGCATTTATTAAGAGTTCACTTTCATAATTAACGGACAATGAAAAGTCATTCTTGTATAGCATTTCATAGTGCATGAAAAACCATGTACTATGAAAATTAGAGGGGGGAAAACTGACTTTTCTTTGGACGAGAAGGGGTGAGTATGTTCTAATACAAGCTTACATCATACTTTAAACTTATTGGTTATGGTTTGAATTTACAATCGCAGGTCACGAATCAGTGAATACCGGTATCAAAATACATATTTTGTAATGTTCATATAGGTGAATTAAAAAAGCTGACCAGAATACATTTCCCTCGACTGGTTTCCAGTATCTGTTTCAATGCAGATGAAGTTTCGGTGAATAAAGAAACAAGTACACCATGATCTAATGACAAGCACCATTTATTTGACTACCTCAATCCTGTTCACTGCATAATTGTATGTAAAAATTCATCATCATGACTTTACTCTATGTGAAATAATACAAACGACGCAATGTGTATTTAAAAATATGGATTGAAACAGGTCTTCAAAATAAAATAATCATAGAAATAAAAGGATGTTGTATAAAATCAGATGAGACAACTATCCACCTGATACCACATGACGTAGAAGTGAACAACTATCGTTCAAAGTACAGGTTACAAACCCATAACACATAGTAATTAAAGACTCCGACATGAAAAATATAAAACGAGAAAACTAACGGCCTTATTCATGTGTACAAAACAATAAGAGAAAAACAAATATGATTTATAGCAGCAACGAAAACCACTGAATAACAGGCTCCTGACTTGGGACATGTTCAACATGTTCAAGAATATTGGACATTTTCAAGCGAGATAACCCATTTTTTTTTTTATAAAAATCTCTGATAGTTTTAAATCGCTCACCGAGATATAATTTATTATGACACATGATATGTATGTGTATTAAAATTAAGTCTTCATAATTTTGGTATATTTACATAACCTCGGTTTTGAATGTATCTGTGTCATTCTATTGTTCAGTTTTTTTGTTATCGACATGTACCATGGCCACGGTATATCAAATTCATACACAAAAAGTCAGTTTGATACATTTTTATGTATCAAATCTCTTAAAATGCGATAGAACTTTCAATAATAAATACATCTTTTTATTTGTAAATAATGAAAGTGGGCAAAGCAGACACCTTTATAAAGTCAACCTTTCTATTATGTCGATCAATTTGTATACTGTACATACGACATCTGTCGAACGGACATTTGGAGTATGCATTTCAAAATGCAGTTGACAATAGAAAACATTGAATTGAAACAAAATAATACTTGATAATTAGATTGTTTAATCATTTTTCAATCTTATCTGCTATGGAAAAATTAACTTCGACGAAAAAAGATTTTTAAGATTTTTTTTAAAGTACAAGGTACTATAACCACAATAGAAACATAGTAGGAGAAAAAAGGAAAAACATAAATTCTATTTTCAAATGGCCATTGACAACAGTAAAAGTTGACTTAAAATTATTTTTTTTGAAGAATAATATTTGGAAATCCTTCTAAAAGTTTACTTGCTATGAAATTGTTTTTATCACATTTCAGGTAAAAAACATATAGTAGAAATTTTAACAGGGTAAAATTGTTTCCTGTTTACATTAATGATAACTATTTATAAGATTAATCATTGCACGTGACCTGATTAATCTAAAAATTTAATGTCCTTCATTCTTGTTTATGACAGAGTGGGGTGGGGTTATTTATGTTTGATGAAACCAAACCATCCCCTTACCCGGGACAAAGGTTTAACAGCACAAAATAAGTTCAAGCTATAAAAATCTGTTAAAAAGGGCTCTACTCATGCAACCAATATAAAGCACAAGACATAATCGTATGCAATATCATAATAAAAGTATAAACAGAATGTAGAACCGTGCATGGTCATAGCTGTATAGCAATAATATTATTAAGTAATGTTTGAATTGATTGAAAACAAAATCAATTTATGCCGCTTTTTGTACAGATAAAAAAAGCAATTTGAAAATATCTAATAACAGTCTAAAATTGATAGCTTTGAAAAAAAAGTTAATTTTAAGGACCGTTGGGTATACACAGACTATACATAAACTTTCGGGTGTCGGTGGTTCTGCCACAGGGATTGTGTATGCGTCTAGTGCAGTTTGGGTTCAATACTATAACATTACCGCTGGTTAAATCACCTGTGGGATTGAAAAGATAGTCGAGTGCGTAAATCGCTCCTGCCAGTACAATGCATCTACACTGTCCAAGACTTCTACAGTGCCTCCCCGCGTCAGCACACGGTAACTGGGTATATTGACCTAGGCATTATCTGTAGAGGATCTCGGAGCAGCAAGGGCCCAAGAAATGCAGTGCGTAGGCTCACCGGCGTATGGACTTGCCCTAGCACTCATTAGCCTTGCCCTAGCTATGGGTAAATTGTGATTTGATTTTTGAATCAAAGGCTATGGAAGTAAATCCAGACAGAAAATCCGGGTTTAAGTTATAAGTGAAAACAGAGATGAAGCTAATAACACGAGAAATGGACTTCTGAGGCCAAAATCCCTACTTAGAGTGGGTTGATGGAATGTCCGCACCATGTACGAAGTAGGAAATTTTCGCAAATTGAAAATGAAATTATGAACTACAACATCGATATCCTGGGCATAAGTGAATGCAGGTGGACAAATTGTGGGTCAGTTGTAACAACAAATGGACAGAAGATAGTTTACTCTGGGAGAAAAGATAATATCAATAGAGAAGGTGTATCCATCAAACTGAATAAGCAAGCAAGTAAAGCTCTTATAGAGGGGAAACCTTTAGAGAATAATAGCAGCAAGATTCCATTCAAAATATGTTAAACTTACTCTGTTTGAATGCTATACACCAACTAATGAAGCAGACATTGAAACTAAAACCGACTTCTATGAAAAGCCAGGAAGTGTAATGGAAGGAGTACATGCCCATGATGTTGTACTGATTAATGGAGACTTGAATGCAAAAGTAGGTAATGGCAACATCGGAGTGGAGACAATAATGGGTAACAACGGATGTGGAACTTGTAATGAAAACGGAAACCTGCTGATTGAATTTTGTGGATTAAATGATCTGGTTATTGGTGGTATAATGTTCCAGCAAAAAGAGATACATACACTTACATGGACATCGCCAAACAGGAGAGACAAAAATCAAATAGACCATCTAATGATAAATGGCAGATGGCAGGATTTACTGAACGATGTATCTGTAAAAAGAGGGACAGACTGTGGAAGTGACCACTACCTGATAATTGGCAAAATTAAATTGAAGCTCAAGAAAGCTCCGAAGATAAACGAGCTGAGCAGGAAAACATTTGATCTGCAGAGAATGAAGGATAACAAAATAAGACAAAAATTCAATACTGTAGTAAAAAAACAGATACCAAGAACTCCGTGAAATTGATAACAACAATGAAAACATGGGTGAAAACATAACTGAAATGTGGGATAACATCAAGGACATTTATACTAAAACAGCTGAGAAAGTATTGGGTTTAAAGAACCGAAAAAGAAAACAGTGACTGTCAGACAAGAGTTGAGAAAACATCAAGGAAAGGAAAGCCATAAAAATAAAACTTAAGGCATCTAAATCTAACAGAAAAACAAATTGCTATCAGACTATAGAGATGAAGACAAATAAGTTAAAAAGGTGCAAAGAATGATGGGAGAAACTATGTTGAAGAACTTGCAAATGAAGCTAAAGAAACGTCAAAGCGTGGAGAGCTCAGTGTAGTATATAAAATTACTAGGCAGCTCTGTGGGAAGTCCAGGAATAATGACGCACCAGTACTATCCAAAGAGGAGAAGCTTCTTACTACAGACAAGAAAAAATTAGATCGTTGCGGCAGAACACTTTAAAACTATCCTGAATAGGGCTGAAGCAAAGATTGATATACCTGTGATTCAACCGTTTGGAGATGCACTTGAAATAGACAAAGAAAAGAGGGACGAAAGATACCAAAGGGACAGTCAAACTCATAAATCTAAAACAAACTGACAACGCCATGGCTAAAAATAAAAAAGACAAACAGAAAAACAATAGTAAAAGCTGTATGCAAAGATGAGATCCAAAAGGCAATAAGACAACTGAAAAATGGTAAAACACCAGGCATAGATAACATCAGTGCAGAATTACTGAAATCAGACATACAGTCAACAAGCGAGATACTTCATTATCTATTTACCAACATATAGATAGATACAAACATGGGTGAAAACATAACTGAAATTTGGGATAACATCAAGGACATTTATACTAAAACAGCTGAGAAAGTATTGGGTTTAAAGAACCTAAAAGAAAACAGTGGCTGTCAGACAAGACTTGGGAAAACATCAAGGAAAGGAGAGCCATAAAAATAAAACTTAATGCATCTAAATCTAACAGATTGAAAAACAAATTGCTGTCAGACTATAGAGATAAAGACAAAGAAGTTAAAAAGGTGCAAAGAAAGATGGGAGAAACTATGTTGAAGAACTTTCAAATGAAGCTGGAGAAGCGCCAAAGCGTGGAGAGCTCAGTGTAGTATATAAAATTACTAGGCAGCTCTGTGGAATGTCCAGGAATAATGATGCACCAGTACTATCCAAAGAGGGGAAGCTACTAACTATAGATAAAGAAAAGTTAGATCGTTTGGGCAGAACACTTTAAAACTATCCTGATAAGGGCTGAAGCAAACATTGATATACCTGTGATTCAACCGTTTGGAGATGCACTTGAAATAGACAAAGAAGCTGTATGCAAAGATGAGATCCAAAAGGCAATAAGACAACTGAAAAATGGTAAAACACCAGGCATAGATAACATCAGTGCAGAATTACTGAAATCAGACAACAAGCGAGATACTTCATTATCTATTTACCAACATATGGATCGATGAAGAAATACCAACTGAATGGGACAAAGGAATTATTATAAAACTGCAAAAGAAGGGAGATCTGAAACTTTTCAACAACTGGCGAGGAATATCACTACTTTCAATCCCTAGTAAAGTATTCCTTGGAGTCATCAAGAATAGAATAACTGATTCCATTAACAGTAAGCTCCGTGAAGAACAGGCAGGTTTTAGAAATAACAAAAAGAATTTAGTAAACTTTTTAAAGTAATTTGGTGTAACCAAATCCTTGACTCAATAATTTACCAACGATAAGTTGGGTTAATTATAATCTTAATCACAACAGAATAACAAGGACATAGCAACAGCAGTCGGGATATATTTAAAGACGGATAGATGGAGTTGGAGGAATTCCAACGTCCTCAAAAACAAAAATTAAGAATAGATAAGGAATTTCGTTCTGTTTATTGTAAATCTTTGTATAGAGTTTCTTGCGCATGTGAAACTGAAATATCGTTATTTAGGAAAGGACAATTCTTGCTGTTTATATTGACTCCTTTTCGTAAATTTCTACAGTTCTTTCTCGATTAATTATTTACCAATTATTTTTACCATATTACCGTATGCGGTTTTGAGTACAACACGTTCATGGATTTAGACGGGTCTTTACTTAAGTAAGCCGTAGTTTGTAATTCATGAAAATACACCAACAAGTATGCAATTAAAGAAACGCAATTGGTGCCTGGATAGGAATACCTACAACTTCGATAAACTGTATAGTTGAAACGAACATAGATGTTGTTAAAGAGAAAATATAATGCTTTAAACATACCATAGTAGTCATCGTTAGCATACCTATTATGTTTAACTTTTCCATTACAGAAGTTGGCTTTATATGAGTTGCGGTAAATAAATTTGCAACGAAATTTTTCAACGACCATATAGATTAAATCGAAACATTTTTGTTTGATAAGATAAGAAGGGTTGGTAGTGTATATAGTCGAAAATTCAAAACTGCCAATCGAATAAAAAGTGATTTCAAAATTGATACGTTAGTTTCCAAAATAACTTTAAAATAACCGCTGCTTAATGTTAACTTTTACCTTGAATTCTACATGTTTTCATCGAAATTCAGTATGACGTTAACCATCCCGCACTAAACGCTAGGGAATAGCGGGGACTAGCTTTAATCAGACTAATCTTTAAAAATATGCACAACCTTAACTATTAGTCTGACTAAAGCCTGTCCCCGCTATCCCCCCGTGTGTAGTTGTCTGGTTTACGTCATACTGTTCAAATTTCGATGAAATATATAAATGCTATAGATTAGCTCTTCAATTAAGGTGAATTTTGCTTTTTTATGATAATAATGAAGAGTGCCTATATTAACACGTAAAAATTATTTGTTTCGAACATAACTTATTTATGTTTTACGTGGAAGATAGGTTCTAAGTTTTTTTTTAAATGTTAAACCTTTCGGTTTGCCATCAACTGGATACATTTTTTCCAAAGTCTTGACTGAACCAGTAAAGCATTGGATAAAATTGGTTCAAAATTGTTATCACTTGGGACAGACACATACATACAGAATGTGGCGGCCTTAAACATGTTAGCAAGATCCCAACCATTCCCTTAACCTGGGACAGTGGTATAAACTTCAACATAAGAACAAACCATAAAAGCTACCTTTCTCAACTGATTTATGTAGTTCGTTCTTATGTTGTACTGTTACACCACTGTCCCAGGTTAAGGGGAGGATTGGGGTCCCGCTACCATGTTAAACCCCGCCATATTCTGTATGCATGTGCCTGTCCCAAGTCAAGAGCCTGTAATTCAGTGGATTTCGTTTGTTTATGTGTTATACCGTAGTCCTACTAGACCACGATCACACTACGATCTGTTAACAAAATGAAAATTTTGACGATCGTACTGCGATCGTGCAGATCGCAGTAAGGAATACGGTCGTGGTGAAGTCTTCATGCTCGTGATAAGCGTGGCCAACTCTGAATATGTTCAAAACAATCGTGGTGCGGTCAGGGCGAGATCAGGTGGTAGTAGAAGCGTAGTGAGAGCACAACAATGTCGTGGTAAGATCGCAAAGGTCGCTGTACCATTGTAACGACAGCGTAGCGAAAGCGCAAATCTAGTCGGAGAGACTGCGCTACGATCTCACAGCGACTTTACTACGACCACCATGTTCTTACTGCGACCCAAACATGCTTCCACTACGACTATACCACGTGTATACCACACTTATACCACGAAGTTCAGGACAATAGTACGATTAAACTCGCCCATGCCGTCCTTATCACGCTGTACTTACGATCTGACTACGTTTATACTACGATCATCATGACCATTGTAATTGTCATATAAAATTTATAAAATCTCTCCAGCTTTTGTTTGTCTGGACCTCTTGTTCTTCATCTCCAACGGCTGAATCATAATGACACATCTGTGTCATCCCTACTATCGTTCACTAAAACATCGTCATTTGATCTTGATGGACCTGCAATAGGGTGTGTATCAGGTTGGATAAATCGGTCCGACATATATCTCCTGGATCATGATTCGTTACTATCTGATCTCCCTCTACCTCTACCTCTACCTTTACCCTTACGTAGATTTTGGTTGAATGAGTGCGTTGTTTCCGAGAAACTCTACGCATCAATGAAAAATAGAAGGAATGATACAGTATTTATATGGAACACGATGTTGATGTTATTGTTGGGAGCGTAGAAATAGCGCAGTATGAACGTGGTATGGTCGTGGTAAGAGCATGCTATTAACCGCAGTCCCACTAGGCCACGATCGCACTACGATCTTTGAAAAAAATGAAAATTTTGACGATCATAATGCGATCGTGTAGATTGCATTAAGATCGTGATACGGTCGTGGTGAGGTCTTCAAGATCCTGATGAGTGTGGCCAACTTTGAACATGTTCAAAACAATTGTATTGCGGTCTAGGCGAAATCAGTTGGTAGTAGAAGCGTAGTGAGAGCACAACAATGTCGTGGTAAGATCGCAAATGTCGCTGTACCATCGTTACGAAAGCGTAGCGAAAGCGCAAATCTAGTCGGAGAGACTGCGCTACGATATCACAGCGACTTTACTACGACCAACATGTTCTTACTGCGACCCAAACATGCTTCCTCTACGACTATACCACGTGTATACCACGCTTATACCACGAAGTTCAGGACAATAGTACGATTAAACTCGCCCATGCCGTCCTTATCACGCTGTACTTACGATCTGACTACGTTTATACTACGATCATCATGACCATTGTAATTGTCATATAAAATTTATAAAATCTCTCCAGCTTTTGTTTGTCTGGACCTCTTGTTCTTCATCTCCAACGGCTGAATCATAATGACACATCTGTGTCATCCCTACTATCGTTCACTAAAACATCGTCATTTGATCTTGATGGACCTGCAATAGGGTGTGTATCAGGTTGGATAAATCGGTCCGACATATATCTCCTGGATCATGATTCGTTACTATCTGATCTCCCTCTGCCTCTACCTCTACCTTTACCCTTACGTAGATTTTGGTTGATTGAGTGCGTTGTTTCCGAGAAACTCTACGCATCAATGAAAAATAGAAGGAATGATACAGTATTCATATGGAACACGATGTTGATGTTATTGTTGGGAGCGTAGAAATAGCGCAGTATGAACGTGGTATGGTCGTGGTAAGAGCATGCTATTAACCGCAGTCCCACTTGGCCACGATCGCACTACGATCTTTGAAAAAAATGAAAATTTTGACGATCATAATGCGATCGTGTAGATTGCATTAAGATCGTGATACGGTCGTGGTGAGGTCTTCAAGATCCTGATGAGTGTGGCCAACTTTGAACATGTTCAAAACAATTGTATTGCGGTCTAGGCGAAATCAGTTGGTAGTAGAAGCGTAGTGAGAGCACAACAATGTCGTGGTAAGATCGCAAATGTCGCTGTACCATCGTTACGAAAGCGTAGCGAAAGCGCAAATCTAGTCGGAGAGACTGCGCTACGATATCACAGCGACTTTACTACGACCAACATGTTCTTACTGCGACCCAAACATGCTTCCTCTACGACTATACCACGTGTATACCACGCTTATACCACGAAGTTCAGGACAATAGTACGATTAAACTCGCCCATGCCGTCCTTATCACGCTGTACTTACGATCTGACTACGTTTATACTATGATCATCATGACCATTGTAATTGTCATATAAAATTTATAAAATCTCTCCAGCTTTTGTTTGTCTGGACCTCTTGTTCTTCATCTCCAACGGCTGAATCATAATGACACATCTGTGTCATCCCTACTATCGTTCACTAAAACATCGTCATTTGATCTTGATGGACCAGCAATAGGGTGTGTATCAGGTTGGATAAATCGGTCCGACATATATCTCCTGGATCATGATTCGTTACTATCTGATCTCCCTCTGCCTCTACCTCTACCTTTACCCTTACGTAGATTTTGGTTGAATGAGTGCGTTGTTTCCGAGAAACTCTACGCATCAATGAAAAATAGAAGGAATGATACAGTATTTATATGGAACACGATGTTGACGTTATTGTTGGGAGCGTAGAAATAGCGCAGTATGAACGTGGTATGGTCGTGGTAAGAGCATGCTATAAACCGCAGTACTACTAGGGCACGACCGCACTACGATCTGTGAAAAAAATGAAAATTTTGACGATCATAATGTGATCGCGTAGATTGCAGTAAGATCGTGATACGGTCGTGGTGAGGTCTTCAAGATCCTGATGAGTGTGGCCAACTTTGAACATGTTCAAAACAATTGTATTGCGGTCTAGGCGAAATCAGTTTGTAGTAGAAGCGTAGTGAGAGCGCAGTAAGGTTGTGGTACCATCGCAGCGAGAACTTAGCGAAAGCGTGATTCTTTTCGGAGAGACTGCGCTACGATCTCACAGCGACTTTACTACGACCATCACGTTCTCACCGCTACCCGCTTCCATTGCGGCTATATTACGTTTACATCACGCTGCTCAAGACCATAGTACGATTCTAGCACGACTATGCAATCCTCATAACGCTCTTCTTACGACCTGACTACGTTCATACTACGATCATCATGCTCATTATTTGTTCACACCAAATATATAAAAACTCTCAAGGTATGTTTGTATGTTATTTGGACCTCTTGTCCATTTTCTCAAACGGCTCAACTGTGCTTGACACATCAATGTCATTCCTGCTATCGTTCACTAAAAAATAGTCATTTGAACTTGATGGCCCAGCAAGAGGTTGTGATTCAGGTTGGATTGGACCTTCGACATCTCTGCTAGATCAAGATACGTTACTATAAGAGATCCCTCTGCCTCTACATCTACTCGTACACCCACGACCACGTGTTCTGGTCGTTTTGGTGGCATGAATGTGTTGTTTCCAAGAAATTTACGTATTAATCAGAAATATACATGTAAGGAATGGAACAGTATTCTACACGATGTTAACGTTATTGCTGAGAACGTAGTAAGATCACGGTATGAACGTACTTGTAATTGTGGTAAGAACGTGTTATAATCGCAATAGAAGCGTGATAAGATCGTGTTGCAATCGGATAACTCGTGGTATGGCCGTAGTGAGAACGTGATGAGCGAAGTTAGATCACGATAATCGTAGAAAAGGCGTGGTGAGAACGTGGTATAATCGTAGTGGGATCGTTGTAGAAGCGTAATGAGGACGTAGTATCATCGTGAAATCAACGAAAATTAACATTTTCATGCCGCTCATACCGCGACCGCACCAAGATCTGAATTAATTTTAGATCGCAGTGAGCGTGGTGCGATCGTGGTCTAGTGGGACTGGGGCTATAATCACATTAGAAGCGTGGTAAGATTCGTGTTTCAATCGGTTAAATCGTGGTATGTCGTAGTGATGACGTGACGAGCGTAGAAAGATCGTGATAATCGTGAAGTCGCAGAATAAGCGTGGTGAGAACGTGGTATAATTAGAGCGAGATCGTTGTAAAAGCGTAATGAGGACGTAGTAGGAACGTGATTGAAACAAAAATTTACAATTTCATGCCGCTCATACTGCGAGTTCACCACGATCTGAGTTAAATCAAAATCGCGGTGAGCATGGTGCGATCGTGGTCTAGTGGGACTGAGCCTTTTCGTTTGTTTTTCGTTTATTTTTTAACATTTAATTAGGCCGTTAGTTTTCTAGTTTGAATTGTTTTACATAGTCATTTCGGGGCCCTTTATAGCCGACTATGAGATGTGGGCTTTGCTAATTGTTGAAGGCCACACAGTGACCTATAGTTGTTAATTTCTGTGTCACTTGGTCACTTGTGGAGAGTTGTCTCATTGGCAATCATGCCACATCTTCTTTTTTTTATATTATCTCATTAGATGGATACACATAGAAATACATCTAACAAAAATTCAGAATAGACGTGGCCGAGTTCTTGTACATCCTAACAACAAAAGATACTAAACACACAAGCACGTTTAGAACTGAACAATACTAATATGCTACTTAAGAATAAAACAAGAATGTGTCCATATAGTACACGGATGCCCCACTCGCACTGTCATTTTCCATGTTCAGTGGACCGTGAAATTGTGGTCAAAACTTTAATTTGGCATTTCAATTAGAAAGATCATATCATGGGTAACATGTGTACTAAGTTTAAAGTTGATTGCACTTCAACTTCATAAAAAACTACCTGGACCAAAAACTTTAACCTGAAGCAGGACGAACGAACAGACAGACGGACAGACAGACAGACATACGGACGAACGGACGTACGTACAGACCAGAAAACATAATGCCCCTCTATTATCGTAGGTGGGGCATAAAAATAACCATACATTTTTTTTCAAATGTCAAATTTTTATTAAGGTATAAAAGGATACATATTGGCTATAATAAAAATTCACGGCATATTGTCATCCAAATTTATTATAAATTTAGTTGTACAAAATTGGTGTTTCTCTGAACTTATTCTCATATAATACGGAATATGCAATAACATAAGAAACTCAACATTACATTTTTAACAACAACAAAATACTTATTGTCAAGATCCTATATAAAGTAAATAATTGAAGAGAGTATTCTAAAGAAACAAATATCCAAAGTTAATCATGATTAATCATGGAGTCGCGGTATTGAAGTTAATACATATTCTAAAAATCAAATACATACATGTTCCATTTTAAAATTTTAACAATAGCATCAGTTCATGTAAAAGGTGCATTAGCTTCGAGATATAAAAAATAATAAAACATAATTTTAATTTTGGTAAAAAATCATTAACTAAAGTGAAATAGTGAAAAAAAATCACTCAGTTTTAGAAGCCAATTTGGTTTAATTCTGTCAAAATAAGCTAAAAAAAAAAGTCCCTGATGAGTTATTCACTTGCAAGTGAAAATCGACCTCATTTAACCCGTATTTATGTGATTTCAATTTAACCGTTATCTAGCGATAGGTTACGCATGAATTAAAGTACACCTTTATTTTACAACCGTACAAAACCCTTCATAAAGCTGAAATAAAATTTCAATATTGATTGATGATAGATAGATACTTTATTCTTTGAAGTTAAGTACAAAAAATAGAAATATACAATATCAATGAAACAAATGTACTTAAGTTGTAGGTTAACAATTGCAGTGTGCTATTGTAAAACGAAGAAAACAATGATGGTGTATATAAAAGACTATTAAACGAAACACAAAGGAACTAAGCATGGTAATTCACCGTTGAAGAAACTAACCATTTTACCATGAATTTAATAAATATTAAACACATTTTCAACTGACCATTTATTAATAAACAGCGAGTAAATTGACATAATACTGGGTATAAACAAAAAATGTGTAAATATTTGTTTTGAAGATATAATTTGCGTTCATTTTTTGTAACAGAGAACAACAAAACAATTAATGCATTCAAATTCAAACTTTTATTGCCATATAAACTTTACAGTTTGTGACATTAAACAGCAACAAATGAAGACACTGACTAAGTAACTCTCTCTATATATATACAGCTTCGAGTAAATATTAAAGGGTACCCTGTCCTTAGTTTCATTGACTTTTCAATAAAGGATCCTAGTTTATTCACTTGTGTTGGTGTTGATGGGTTAAGTATAAATATAACTTTGTCATTGTCAGTGAGATTAGCAAATAAATTATCTTCTTCATGATACTGGAAGTCATTACCTATCACACAGCAATTGTTAACCCAAATAATATTATAATAATGAGAACATTTAAAACAAAAATTACGAACATAAATTAAATATATAAGATTTCAAATCAAACTGACAGAAGGGAACAACGACCTAAACAAAATTGTCATGTTTAAATAAGGGTAATATATTATCATTCATACCTTTCACACCCTTCAATTATAAATAGTAACTCCAATAACACCGTTCAGATGCTCACAATGGACTATTGTTCTGCCAATCATTAGTATTTATATATGTCTTTTAATCATCTGATATCATTCTTAACTGTTTTAAGGAAAATTTCAGATTTTTTTTCTTTAATCTTGATTTAAAAAAAAAATGGCATGGATAATAAGTACATCGTCATAAAACAAAATTAGGAATACATTTACATATCTCAAAATTTAGTACTTATTATAAATATAACGTTATAAGACTTTACATAACATTCACATATTATATCAAAATTTAGTTTACAATATAAATTTGCGGTACAAGACTTTACATAACGTGCTAATGTAAAACAGTGACCATGGCAAGATTTAAATATAATGTTAATTTCCAGCCTGGGCTTGTATGCATCAAACTACTTATCTTAAGAAATCCAATCGTAGTACTCATTTATCGTTGGGTATGTTGTTCGTCTGTTCAGAACAAAGTTAAGAACTGCATAAAATCATAATAATTCTTTAAAAACTAGAGGCTCTAAAGAGCCTGTGTCGCTCACCTTGGTCTATGTGAATATAAAACAAAGAATTTAGCAGAGGGATTCATGACAAAATTGTGTTCTGGTGATGGTGATGTGTTTGTACGTCTTACTTTACTGAACATTCTTGCTGCTTACAGTTATCTCTATCTATAATGAACTTGGCTTAGTAGTTTCAGTGGAAAATGTAAGTAAAAATTTACAAATTTTATGAAAATTGTTAAAAATTGACTATAAAAGACAATAACTCCTTAGGGGGTCAATTGACCATTTCAGTTATGTTAACTTATTTGTAGATCTTACTTTGCTGTACATTAATGTTGTTTAAAGTTTATCTCTATCTATAAAAATATTCAAGATAATAACCCAAAACAGTAAAATTTCCTAAAAATTACCAATTAAGGGGCAGCAACCCAACAACGGGTTGTCCGATTCCTCTGAATATTTCAGGGCAGATAGATCTTGATCTGATAAACAATTTTACCCACGTCAAATTTGCTCTAAATGCTTTGGTTTTTGAGGTATAAGCCAAAAACTGTATTTTACACCTATGTTCTATTTTTAGCCATGTCGGCCATCTTGGTTTGGTGGCTGGGCCACCGGACACATTTTTTAAACTAAATACCCCAAAGATGATTGTGGCCAAGTTTGGATTGATTTGGCCCAGTAGTTTCAGAGGAGAAGATTTTTGTAAAAGATTACTAAGATTTACGAAAAATGGTTAAAAATTGACTATAAAGGGCCATTACTCCTAAAAGGGTCAACTGACCATTTCGGTCATGTCGACTTATTTGTAAATCTTACTTTGCTGAACATTATTGCTGTTTACAGTTTATCTCTATCTATAATAATATTCAAGATAATAACCAAAAAAGTAAAATTTCCTTAAAATTACCAATTTAGGGGCAGCAACACAACAACAGAATGTCCGATTCATCTGAAAATTTCAGGGCAGATAGATCTGGACCCGATAAACAATTTTACTCTTTGTCATTAGATTTGCTCTAAATGCTTTGGTTTTCGAGTTATAAGCCAAAAACTGCATTTTACCCCTATGTTCTATTTTTAGCTATGGAGTCCATCTTGGTTGGTTGGCCGGATCACCGGACACATTTTTAAAACCAGATACCCTAATGAGGATTGTGGCCAGGTTTGGTTTAATTTGGCGGAGTAGTTTCAGAGGAGAAGATTTTTGTAAAAGTTAACAACGACGGACGACGACGGACGACGGACGCAAAGTGATGGGAAAAGCTCACTTGGCCCTTTGGGCCATGTGAGCTAAAAATAGTAAAACATGCGCATAATAATACGTATTTATTACACACCATGGCATGAAAAAAAATCTTTTCTTTTTTATTATCATTTCTTTTTTTTTATCTTGAATATTTTCTCATTATACAAAATTCTCAAAATCATTTTAAAAATACTATTTCTCCAAGACTAATAAGCAAATTTTACATTTAATTAAATAAAATAGAATCATGAACAAAATAACAGGTAGGTTAAATCGTTCATCTTTATCTTAAATTAAAAACAAATGTTTTATAAATTCGTTGAATTTGGCATAATGAAGTTTTCTTCTAGCTGTTTCAATAGCTGTACTACTTCTTCCATGTCAGAAGATTTAAACACATATCGTTCATTCTTAGTGTCTACTTGCAACACTTTTGTACCTTAAAAATATTTAAAAACTTAATTAAACTAGTAGAACACACATGTAAAATTATGAATAAACCATGTGAAAATGCTTCAGTTGTTAATGTCTGTTTCATTTTGGTCTCTTGTGGTCTTATTGGCAATCATACCACATCTTCTTTTTTATATTCAGAACATAATTGCCGATTTATTTCTGAACGAGACAACAAAAATATGCATGACATATTGGACACTAGCAAACACCAACTGCTTCAAGAGAAGACCAATGATTACAACTTGTGAAATCCCGTTCGTTACCATTCATGATCTATTTGATACTATGAGTTGAGGTTTAATGTCTGTACCAAGTTAGGAATATGTCAGTTGTTTTCCCTCGTTCCGTTGGTTAATAACGTTTGATTTCGTCAGTTTTCTGGATTTCCCCTCTTTATATTTACCTTTGAGTTAGATATGTTTGCTATACTTTTTTAGGCTAGAATAACATAAAACGCTTTGGTCTTTATGACTTTTTCAATGAAATATAAATCACGTTTCCTTTGTCCGAGTATCAATATATCGTAGGGAATCACATAAGGACTCCGAACATCTGACAAAAAATCTCTGATCTGAAATAACTACACCCTTAGGAAACTTTTCAAATTTTACTATCTTATAAATCTATGCAATGTTTTCCAAACTGTAAGAGATATTTTTTTGTAAATGGAAGATCCTTTATGTGATCATATATATAAGGTTGGC
Source organism: Mytilus galloprovincialis (assembly GCF_965363235.1). Lineage (NCBI taxonomy): Eukaryota > Metazoa > Mollusca > Bivalvia > Mytilida > Mytilidae > Mytilus > Mytilus galloprovincialis. The sequence continues at coordinate 11,370,259 of NC_134846.1, forward strand.
GCCAATTAAAACGTTTAAACCCGCTACAGTTGTTTTCACCTGTCCAATGTCTGGACCGATGTTCAGTAGTTTTGTTGATGTAGAACAATTATTCTTCCTATCGAAAAGAATCTATCAGCTGAAGAATTAAGGCAAAAGGTGCATCAATAAACAAGATTTTAAATCCATTTTGCTTATGCATTTATGATATTATACATACGTATGTCTAAAGGAGTAAATCCAGTAAGACCCCTTTTTGGCCCCAAAATATAGCAGTTTTATAAATTATTTAGCTATTAATTGGAAATAAGAATACTTCTGCTACATAAATATGGGCCATTTTTGACAATACAATGCTCATATATCGGGAGGCAGCATCGTTAGGTCAATGTAAATTACTGAAATCTTCACAATTTTAGCATTTGAGTTAAATTTTAGACGTTTTCCGTCTGAAATGGAAGTGGCTTCATTCGTGTTCATTCTTAATATTTAAATGTAATGGTATTTGATGATAATGCATAACATATACAAAGGTTGAGGTTGAACACGGATGCGGCCACTTTCTTTCACAAAAAAACATCTTAAAAGGGACATATAATGGCATGTTTGACAGATTTGTCATATCTAAGCTTGAATTTGAGTGTCTGGAATGATTAAATAAGTTCAAATCTTTCACATGAACTAATTAAATCGACTGAAGTAGACACTTGAGTGTTTAAAAAAAACCAGAAATTTGAGTCCAATTCGACCCTTAACGGACTTACTCTTTTGTTTGATGTGTTTGAACTTTTGATTTTGCCATTTAATTATGGACTTTTCGTTTTGAATTTTACTCAGAGTTCGATATTTTTTTGTGATTTTACTTTTTACATTTAAGATAAAGAGACAATCTTCTTACCACTCTTCCCTTTCATTTGAATATTAGTAATTTCTGAAAAATCAATGATGTTTTCACCATCATTTGTCTGCCATTGTAGCCGCTTTGGTTCTTTACCATTTAAGATACGTATTTTGAATGCAATATCTGTCTTGTTCTCTGTTTCAGTAACAACTGAAAAGTAAATGTATTCTGCATTTAAAAGTAAAATCCACTAGTTTTACCAGTCCTTTTGTTCATGAAAGTTATTAGTAATATATGTTATGTTTCAATGCTAATGAATTCAGTTGCTAGATTCAACTCTCCATTCTATGTTTTGTTTAACTTAGTCAACCGCAATATAAAGTAAAGAGGCTTCACATACAATACTTTATGAGGATTTTTGCAATGCACAGAGCTTCTTTCATTATTTGATTCCGAGTGATTCTTTTTTCATTCAAGATATGTGATCAAGTACATTGTGAATTATGTGTTTGTGCCTAGTTACGTTGGTATTAAATTTAAATAAAACTTCTTAGACATTGCAACGAACCAGTATGTTTTAAGGGATAGTTTAAAGAAATTAATCACTGAAATAACTGTTGTGTACTAAACAAGATTCAAGTTGTAAAAAACACATTAAAGTACTTATCAAATATGAATACATTTTGATTTTTCTGCCATTTTGAAGTGACAAAAGAGGTTTCCATTCTTTTTAATAGATCAACCCCATAATATTTCATTTAGGAATAATAAGACAACTAATTATTACCTTGAAATCTTGTTTCTTCTATTAACTTATCGGCCTTTCTTTGTTTATCGGACTTTTTATTTCTTTTTTTACTTTTCCGAACTCTTTCGCCATCGTTACATTTTAGAATCTGCTCCAATATAAGTGTAGTGATACTACCAATTGTCGATTCTTCTTCCATGACAGCAAGGATAGGAATCTTACAACTGACATACTTGTAAACATTATTGATAAATGCCATTCCTTTCATTGAATCGATTCCTAAAGACGCGAGCCTTGTATCGACTTTTAGCATTGTTATATCAACTGCGCATGTATCCGCTGCAATATGTGATACTATTTTTTCTACCTTTATCTTTCTCTCATTTGATGGTAGATTTTGTAATTCTTCTGTTTCCATAACCTGCATAAAACCGGTCTTGTTCTTTTTCGGATTAGTTAAGTCATGTAAATGTAAATCATCAATAATTGGTTGAATTCTTGATGCAATATGCAACATGTCTGGTGATACCTTGATCACTGTCTTCCAATCCATAATTCCGCATATGATTTGCTCAGGGTCAACAAATAAGCTATAAAGAAAACATTGAATTATTTCATTTTCTTTCATAGTCAGAAATCCTTGTGATTTCAGATGTTTTTCAGTCTTTTCATCTATAAGGCCCAATTTAAGCGCACCCCAATTGATTGTTTGACCTGCTAGTCCGATACCTCTTCTAAAAAATGCAGTTGCATCTTTGAACGCATTTCCTGCACCATAATTAGTCTGACCAGCATTTCCAAATGCTGACGTAATTGAAGAATGTAATACAAAGTAGTCAAGAGTTAAATCTTTTGACAAGAGATGAAGATTCCAAGTGCCCATAACTTTTGGTCTCAGTACTTTATCAAATTTTTCTTCTGTCATATCAGGTAGAAGAGCATCGTCGACAACTGCTGCACCATGAAAAATTCCTTTAATTGCATGATCCGGAAAGGAACTTTTAATTTGTGCAAACCCTTCTGATATCGAAGAAAAGACTGAAATATCAGCCTTAATTGTTTTGATCCTACATCCAGATTCCTTTTCGACTTCATTTATATCATCACGTTGTATGTCATTAGGGGACCGTCTTGAAATACTCACTAATATCCCTCCACCACCTTTAGAAATGGCTTTAAGGATCTCCCAACCTAGTCCCGTGAGACCGCCTATAATAATATATAAAGCATGTTTACTAAATAGTTGGTGTTTCAATCTTGCTACTGGTATGTTTTGCGCTACCAGTTCATCAGTGCTCTTAATGTTTTTTTCAAAAGATATGACATGTCCATTTTGGTACACTGGAACATCTATGTCCCTTAAGGTAGACCTTACTTGCCTTAACAATAACCACCTTTTTACCTTTGGTAAAGTTTTTCCCAACATTTCTTTACATAGAACTTGGTCACAGTTAATTTGAGTCAAAGACACGTTTGGAAATTGATGACGAATATTCCTTTCCGAGGACTTATTGATCAGACTGGAAAAGGTGTAAACTTGAGCGTCCAAACCTCCTAACATATTGCAAATGTCTTTAAAATTAGACAAATTGTTTGTCAAAAGAACCATTTGATATCTTCCTGATTTCATTGCTGTTTTCATGGATTCAACATTCCGGTGCAAAATTAATTTATGTTTGAAGTGTTGAAAAATATATTCCAATAAATGACCAGTTAGTGACATGTCTTGTTCCATAAACGCCAGCAAAGGACTGTTTTCTTTTATGGCTTCTAGAAGCGCAAAGTACATGACAATTTCTAGTAGCATTCCTGGTCTGTATGTAGTAAAAAGTTTCTTTTCTAAGATACATTGATCTGGTACACAAATGAAATTTGAAGCAGAGCACGGAAAACAAGTAACGTATTCTTCGAATCTTGAAAAACGCTGTGTATCAACTCTAGATTTATGAAAGCATGTCGTAGATTCGGTGTACAAATTGTCACTCTGCTCTAGAAATCCGGTTGTTTCGGATGTTATAATTTGATGTCCATCTCTGGTGTGAAATATCCATGGATTAAAATCACATATCGCTTGTGTCGTTGTTTTTGATATCCACATATCACTTACGAATACTGAAGTAACTCTGAACTTCACATGTGAAGGTGAGAAGTTGGTGTTTGATAAGTGATCTTTTTCTGGTACAAACAAAAGATCTTCCAGCGTTTCATGGTGATCTGATTTTAAGTCAACGCGTTCTGTCATAGTATATGTGTTCTTCCTAAAAGTTGGTTCTTCTACTAAAAACTTGCATATTTGGTTAGTGTACAAACATTTTCCTTGTAATTTGAATTCCGGCGTACTTTGTAATTGCCCGCTGTTCGAGTTGAATACTAATTCCTTGAGGAGAAAAAGATCGGTTTCCTTTTCAAAGTCAATCAAGCGTAAAGTTGAAAAAATTCTTTCTCTCAAAAAACATCTCACCATGCCCCATAACTCAGATCCTATAACATTAACCCAAGATTCATCATCATGTTTTGCTTTCATCTGTGTTTGTTGAGTTATGATAAACGTTGGTATTTCGCCAATTCTTTCTTTAACAAGATATTGTATGAAACGCACCAGTACAACACAAGATGCCTTTACAGCAGTAAATATCTCATCTGTGTTCTGATCTGTAGATTTACATGTTAGTCCAGGAAAGAACAAAATATGTGAAATATTTTCCGTTCGTTCTAATTTAGTTTCTATGTATTTGAATAGTACCTCCAGTAGTTCTTGTATTGTTACTCTGTCGTAATCAAATGGTAAAGATACAATATAATGGTTTTCGTCCTTAAAAATATTTTCTAATATGTGTTTAGCTTCGTTTGTAAACGTTATTGAAAATATATTTTGCCTCTCAATTTTTTCTTCTTGACTATTGGCACTAGGTTTCCATACTATTTTGTACATTTTATCAAGTACAGTTTCCTGAGTTGTTTCATGCGCAATGTTTTTTACCTTGTATCCTTTAATTTCAACAAATATATCTCCACATTCATTTATGATGAAAAGATTCATGGTCGTAGCGCTTAAATTTGATTTAATTTTTTTCCCTATAATGTACATCTTTGGTTCCATTGGTCTATAAACCCTCAAGGAGGATATCCCGACAGGTATTGGTTTGTCCTTAAATTGAGATTTGTGTGTTTGGGTATAACATAGAACAACAGTTTGCAAAGCACCATCAAGAATAGCTGGGTGCAAACTATGACTATTTAAGCAACAAGAAACAGAGGAGGGCAAATTTATTTCTGCAATGTATTCGCAATCTGATTTCAGGCAATCTCCGATGACTGCAAGACTTTCACCATACTCAAAACCTAACATTTTAAGCTGGTGGTAGAAACTTGACGATTCAACTCGAATCTGACATCGGTTTTTGATAGATGACAGGCTGATATGCTTCAGAACTTGTCTTCCTGCTTTAATTATCCTCCCTCTGCAAATAATATCTGCATTTCTTTTAATCTCGTAGTACCTGTTGTCAGTCACGAGTGCCTGCAATTGAAGTGATTGGTTTTGACCTACTGCAAGAGGACGAATAAAGTTTAAATCTATTTCTATTTGATTAAGAGACAAATCTAAAACTTTGGTTGCAACTGTAAGCGCAATTTCAGCATGTAGCGCACCAGGTGCAATTTTTCTTTCATGGACAGTATGTTCATATACGTAAGGTGTGGTGATAGGCGTTATTTCTATTTTAAAGTCTTTTGACATTGGTGCTTGAGAAATGAATCCATGATTGCTACTTTTTTGGAATTTAAGTCTCAGCCCTGCTTTCAATGAATCAGCATTGATCAAGTTCCCTTCACGACAGTATTTATATCTTGGAATGTCAACAACATTTTCGCTTCCATTGAACAAATTGTCCCATTTAACGTTGACATCGTGTTCATAGAGATCACCAAGAGCACAAGTAAATGTTTGTTGTTCATTTGGTTGATTCATGGATGGTATGGAAACGACATTGATGTCCGTAATCTTCTTTAGATGAGCTTTTACAACAGGCTTTGGACCAATTTCAACTATGATATTAGACTTTTTCTCTTGTAAGGCACATGTAACTGCTTCCATAAGAAGAACAGGGTCCCGTAAATTTTGTGTCCAATAGGAAGGTGAGCCCATTGCATCATCTTTGATAGTTGCACCTGTTACAGTAGAAATAAGTGCAATTGCTGGAGCCTTCCCTGATAGACCGACTAACTTCTTTTCAATGTCTTTGCTCACATTATCCATATGATGACTATGATAGGCACATCCAACGTCTAGTTCTTTCTTCAAAAGTTCTGGCATTTCTGAATCCAATTTATGTTTCATGTTTGAGATAGCGTCCTTGTCTCCAGAAACAACACAAGCTTCTCTGCTACTATACACTGCTATGCAAACTCTGCCATGGTATTCATTACACAATTTCTGAATTTCTTTTACATTGCACTTTCCAATCACCATCATAGAACCACCCCTTGCTTTAGCGGAAAGAAAAGACCGGTGATATATTATCTTTACTGCATCACTAAGACTTAAACACCCAGAAGCATGTGCTGCAGCTACTTCACCAACAGACTGTCCTATTATAATATCAGGTTTTACGTTCAAAACTGACCATAAATAAAACATAGAAACCTGACAAGCAAAAATTATCAAGGGGCCTTTAAATGGATTACTTGCTATACTGTCGTCAGGTTTTTGGATTTCATCGATGAGAGAAAACTTTGTAAACTTTTGTAGTTCCTCGTCTACCTCTTGAAATTTTTCCCGAAAACACGTGTATGCACTAATCATTTTCTGACACGTGCCTTTCCATACTGTTCCTACTCCACAAAATAGGAAAATAAGATTTCTTCCACTTGTACCATCGCTGGTATTGTTACCAATGTTTGGGTATTTTCTCGAAATTTCTTTCTCTAGTTCTTCTTGATTTGAAGCTACACATGGCATACGAAATCTGAAATGGTTTCTCTTTACCAAAGATGTGTAAGACAGATCTATCATGCTGTATTGCAATATAGATAAACATTGTTTTGTGTGGTCTGTTGTTTTCATTAGAGCTTCCAGGCTATTTGCAGAAAAACAAATCAAAACAAATTCGTTTTCAGTGTTGTGCGATGATTCTTTATTTGGTAGAGTTTTTACAATCGCATGACAATTTGTACCACCAAATCCAAAAGAATTCACGCATGCAATCCTTGATCCGTCAGGATAGGCGTTCCAGTCTGATACGACTGTGGAAACTTGGAGTGAAATATTATCAAAATCAATTGCAGGGTTCGCATTTTCCCTTTTAAAATGAAGAGATGGAACATATTGTCTCCGATTCATCATGAGAAGAGTTTTTATTAAACCGGCTGTGCCTGCCGATGACTCCAGATGACCTATATTTGTTTTCACTGAACCAATCAAAATTGATTTATGGTTTTCAAGATATGAAGTAAAAAATGTTGCTAAAGCTTTCACTTCAATCGGGTCACCTACTGGAGTTCCAGTACCTGTAAGAAAGCATATACATCTAAATATAATGTCGAAGACTGATTTAAGCTCCATTTCTCCTACAACTGCAATTAAAAAAATCCGAAGCAATGCCTCAAACAAAATATGAATGGAATGAACAATGCCAGTCGTATTCAACAACAATGAGATTTCGGAATTTACCTACATATTTTATCTCCAAATTATGAGTTATGTTATTCATCTTTCATATCATATAATGTTTATCAAAATCAATAAGCAATCCAAAGAAATGTGTACATAACTAGAGGCTCTAAAAAGCCTGTGTCGCTCACCTTGGTCTATGTACATATTAAACAAAGGACACAGATGGATTCGTGACAAAAATGTGTTTTGGTGATGGTGATGATGTATTTGTAGATCTTACTTTACTGAACATTCTTGCTGATTAAAATTATCTCTATCTATAATGAACTTGGCCAAGTAGTTACATTTACCAAATTTATGAAAAATTTTTAAAAATTGACCATAAGGGGTCATCTGACCATTTTGGTCATGTTAACTTATTTGTAGATCTTATTATGCTGAACATTATTACTGTTTACAGTTAATCTCTATCTATAATTATATTCAAGATTAAAACCAAAATTGGAAAAAATGTCCTTAATAAACAGCTGCGCCATGAGCGCATGATACGCCCGACGTCTTGTGTGGAAGTTTTATGCAATAATCATAAAAAGTTTCTGAGAAAGTTTAAAGCAATAACCATATATTGTTTTTGAGACACAGCGGGGACATGTTAAATCCCCAACCCTGGTTTTTTTTTACAAAAAACTAAATTTCACTAAAATAAAATTTTGAATCAAAACCAAAAATTAAACAGATCTTTAGATTAATATAACAAAGAAGTGTGTAAAGTTTTAAGCAATAATAAAAAATTATTTTTGAGATACGGCGCGACATGTAAAAAAAAACCTCCCCTGTTTAACAAAATACTCAATAACTCCAAAATAAAGTTTTGAATCATCACCAAAAAGTATACAGATCTTTAGATTAATATAACAAAGAAGTGTGTAAAGTTTTAAGCAATAATCATAAATGGTTTTTGAAATACGGCACAACATGTAAAAAGACCCTCCCCCTTTTTTACAAAATACTCAATAACTCAAAAATGAAATTTTGAATCATCACCAAAAAGTATACAGATCTTCAGATTAATATAACAAAGACATGTGTAAAGTTTTAAGCAATAATCATAAATCGTTTTTGAGATATGGTGCGACATGTAAAAAAAACTCTCCCCCTTTTTTACAAAATACTCAATAACTCAAAAATAAAATTTTGAATCATCACCAAAAAGTATACAGATATTAAGATTAATATAACTAAGAAGTGTTTAAAGTTTTTAGCCATAATTAAGAATCGTTTTTGAGATACGGTGCGACATGTGAAAAAAACACACCCCTGTTTTAGTTACAAAGTGCCGTAACTCAAAAAGTTTTAATCTTATTTTCACAAAAAAGTATACAGATCATTTGACCATCATAAGAAACAACTATGTTAAGTTTCATGAAATTTGGATAAGTCGTTCTCAAGTTACGGTGCGACATGTTTACGCCGGACACACAGACGGACAGACGGACGGACAGACGGACAGACAGACGGACGGACACCGGACATTTGTATACCATAATACGTCCCGTCAAAATTTTGACGGGCGTATAAAAACTACCAATTCAGGGGCAGGAACCCAATAATGGATTATATACTACAGCTATGCTATTTGAGCAGTTAAATTGCATTGACCGTATATTCATATGTCATATACAGTCACTGACCGTATATCACCTTGTTTATGACGTTGACAATGTGTTTCCGTAGAGTTTTATTTGTGACGTCAATAAAACATACAGGTTCGCGGAAATTTTATGTCTTCCGCTCAAAATTAAGAAATGATGGGTTTTACCCTAAATACTTCATTTAGAACAGTTATAAGAGTTGCAGTATATAAGGAATAACCATACATTGTCTCTAAAAAATATCAATGATATTTGTACTCGGCTCGAAACAGGTACTCGAAATATCAATGTTATTTGTACTCGGCTCGAAACAGGTAGAAATGCTCGGCACAGCCTCGCTTTCTACCTGTTTCAAAGCCTTGTACAAATAACATTAATATTTCGAGACAATGTATGGTTATTTTATATGTTCGATTAAACTGAAACTTTCAGAGTAAATAGATCTTGACTTGATAAACAAGTTAACACATGTCAGTTTTGCACTAAATGCTTTGGTTTCACAGTTATAAGCTAAATTCTACATTTTACCCTATGTTCTATTTTTGGCCATGTCAGCCATCTTGGTTAGTTGGCTGTGTTACCGCACACATTTTTCAAACTAGACACCCAAACGATGATTGCTATTAAGTTTGGTTAAATTTGGCTCAGTAGTTTCAGAGAAGAAGATTTTTGTAAAAGATTAAAAAAATACGAAAAAATGGTAGAAAATTACTTTAAAGGGCAATAACTCCTGAAGGCCTCAACTGACCATTTTGATCATGTTGACTTATTTGAAGATTATACTTTGGTGAACATAATTGCTGTTTATCTCTATCGATAATAATATTCAACTAGATACCCAAATTATGATTGTGTTCAAGTTTAGTTAAATTTTGCCCAGTTCAGAGGAGAAGATTTTTTTAAAACTTAACGACGACGGACGACGACGGACGACGAACGCCAAGTGATGAGAAAATAATAACATATTTATAAAAGATGTTGTTATAAAATTAATAGATAAATAAGTAAGGTCAGTACAATATTTCTATTATAAATCTCAGAGCGTCTTGAGTATGACATGAGACAGTAAAATAATCGCCAAATATATCAAAATAGAAATTTTTTAGAACATAGTTTGAATGAGGATAATGATATATACACAGGTTCTGCATAATCAAAAAGTGTCAAATATGTATCAAAGATATAATCAACACTGACATAGAATATAACATAAATATCAGAAAATATCAGAAATATCACTTAAACGTAACAAAAGATGATTGTTTTTAACTTTTTTGGCCCTTTTTCATAATGCTTCTTACGTTTTTACGAAGGCATTTATTCATTCCTTGCTTTCTAATGCCTTGTTTTGAGCTTTGTTAAGGTAAATTCAGAAAAAACGCAGAAGAAAACACATTTACAAGAACAATTATTTTCATTTAAAGAATATCAGTTTCTTCGTTTAAATTTCTTATAATCATTTTAAATACTTACCATGCGCTTCAATATATTGTATTGTCGCTGGATCAACTCTAAACTTAGAGTAGATATCTTTTAGAAGAGAATGCTGCTGCGTGCTTGATGGTGAAGTTATTGGAGTATTCGTGTGACCGTCCTGGTTACATCCTGTTCCGATCAAACCCCATATATGGTCGCCATCTAATAGTGCCTGTTTAAAATTAGACAACTCTATAATTGATTCGGAGTTGTTTAAATTAAAAACTTTTACACAAAAAAAATACTTGAAGGAACGAATTTAAATAATCTTAAACAGAAGCATACACCAAAGTCCAAATTGAGGGGATACAAATGTACAAATCTTTATTTTGACTCCCTTCTCCCATATCTGGTACGATGTAACGGTAAAGGTTAATAATTGTACAAAATAGATATTTGCCATGTGAGATAAAATCGTGTTAATTTTAAACATATTTCAGATTTTAATCTAGAAAAAAATATTATCAAGGTCAAGGAGATTGCAATGATTTTATACGAATTTTGATGATTTTGCAATATGAAATTGTTTGAAGCCTTTACACTGATTGTTAAATATTTTATCTACTTGTAATAAAATGATATCCTTATTACAGTCAATATATACATTATATGGGTAAAATTATGAAAAAATGTAAAAGGCGACTCAAATGACTTTTTAGCATACAAACTGGTACCATCAATCTCAATGCAAAAGTCAAGTTTTGATAAAGAAAACCACAAAAATGCAGCTGATGAAAAGGAATAAATAGGAGGTGCACAATGGCAGGATTATGTTACAGTTATTATATTTGTTATATGATAGGTATTCTCAAAATGCAGAAAAGTCGATACATTTGTAAAAGAAACCGCTTAAGGATGTTCGCTTGTCATGTTTTGGGATTTTGTCAGATTTTCTAAATCCTCTAGTTTCATCCAATTGAATGACTTAAAATAAATTGCCTCTAGACCACCATTTTTCTTTTTATAAATCTTTTACATCTATAATCATAAGCCATCTGTAAAAGTTTTACAAAATCTTTGTTATTCTTTGATAGTTTGGAGAACTTAAACTCGTCAGAATTTCAGTGGCTAATATCCCCCCAAAAGAAGCACATTGACCTAAATATTTTTTTTCACTTTTCGGGTTTCTTTATGTAATCCCTATCAATATATGCTAGTGTTAAGAAAAGCTTGTTATTTTGAAACTGAGTCGCGAACTTCCTTTAATAATTTTGATAAATGATTTTAAATAGAGGTGCACAATGATACGGACGAATTCAATGAACGACGAACGTACACCCATCTGTGTTTACCTGTAAACCGTCTTCAAAAATCACGGGTGTATACTTAGAAGAGACTGTCGGACGATGTCACACTTAGTTGTTCGTGATTCTTCTTAACGCATAATTAAAACAAGAATGTGTCCCAATTACACAGATGCTCCACTCGCACTATCATTTTCTGTGTTCAGTGGACCGTCAAATTGGGATGAAAACTCTAATTTGGCATTAATATAAAAAGATCATATCATAGGAAACATGTGTACTAAGTTTCAAGTTGATTAGACTTCAACTTTATCAAAAACTACCTTGACCAAAAACTTTAACCTGAAGCAAAACGAACGGACGGACGGACGGACGAACGAACGAACGGACCCACAGACCAGAAAACATAATGCCCCTCTACTATCGTAGGTGGGGCATAAAAACTGCAATATTACATAATAGATTGTTTGTGATGAGACATTTCAAACATTAAAGTTCTAATCAAATTGGGAATTTAGAAGGGACATATAGTACTAGGTGTTGTTATAACAATTATTAATTAATTAAAAACCAATTGTTCAGAGAACAATTGAAGGTCTTTCCATCAAAACAATGTATTTTGATATGAAAAGTTGTGAAACTAAGTTTAAAATGTCATTTCAATCGTCAAATGATAGCTCCTAGTAAGCTGATTCCAAAAATATATAGTTTCCATACATTTTTTAAATAAGGAAGATAATTTGTTACTTCCGGTTTGAAAAATGTTACTTCCGATTATATTTGAATATTTACTTGACACTGATTCCAAAAAATATCTGGTTCTATATACTTTTATATTAAAAAGTACAAAAAATAGCTATTTCCGGTTTACAAAAGGTCGCTTCCGGTTGTTTTTTACAAGGTTAAATGGTTTGATATCTTTTTCTAAAAGTTGTATATCTTTATCATGTATACATATAGAATAAAAGCAAAGGTCAAAATCTAGAACGTCAAATTAAGCTATGACCTTGAGATCAGTTTCAAGGTCATAAACCAAGGACCTCAAATCAAAAGACCATAGGTCTTTATTATATTTAGTTAATGAGTTATATCACCAAACGCGTATTTTTAAATACAAGAGGGGAGAAAACTCCCTTTTACATTCAACGTACGCTTGCAATCAAAATTTACATCTTACGACATGTCGCAACTAACAATTTAGTAAAAATAATTTGTTGATATCTTATACAGTCTTTGGATATAAGTGAAAATAAGCCAAATTCAAATATTAGAATATGACCTTGACCTTTGACCTTGACGGACCAAGGACCTCAAATCAAAAGATCCTAGGTCTCTATCACTTATGATTTATAAGATAGAAATTCATATCACTTATATCAGATGGATAAGGGGAAATAAGTCTCATATGGAGCGGTCATATCGCTTCGGTCAAAATAGGACAAATCATGCGAAGGATATAACGAGCAATTTTGTAAAATAAATTTGTCATAATCTTTTACGGTTGCGAAGGAGATGCGCTAACAAGGAAAACCGTGTTTGGGGAGATAACTCCTACAAAGAAAAGTATTCGTTTACGCAGGGTAAATTTCAAAAGTGCATAAACTGTTCGATATCATAACCAAATATCTAAGCGACATATTGCGAAACAAATGTTTATCGCAAGAACAAAATTAGGCGGAAGAAAAAAAAAAATAATCAGAAGAAAAACAATAGGTCTTTCCACAGAAAAGTGGAAAGACCTAATAAAAGGTAAAATACAGTCAGTTTATTTAAGCGTTGAATATTACACTTTTAAAATTCAGAAACAAGTATTTGCAAAATTGTGTTTAGTAAAAATGGAATAATAAAAAAAATCTAAAATGACATAATTGTAAAATAGAACCCTCGTTACTAGCAAAATTTTGTTGAATTAAATATTAAATCAACAATAAAAAAGAATAGACTTTTTTTTTTTTAATTTAACACTTAAATGTAACAAAACTTGAGAAAAAAGAAGTAAACAGCTGTTTCATTTGTGCATGTTTTTGATAATTTGTGTTCATAATTTTGTTGTGTTTAATATGAAACATACTTCGCGATCAACAAGCAACAAAATATACAAATATACCATACTCCAGCAGAAACTTGTTTTAATAAATTTAATTTTGCAATATAAAATTTTAAATAAATCTCAGATAGAATGATTTTTTTGGTTCATTTATAGGCAGTGACTTTCCAGTTGGACAGTGACTCTTTTAGGTTTGAAAGGTATCCCGTGTTTTTTGTATTCATTATATTGGGTTGTGAGAATAATAGACATTTTGTCCCTCTAATTTGGAACTCTATCATCCGAATTGATAATTAGATACATGTGATAATAAGATAATTGCAAAATTAATATAAAAAATTCGTAAGGGTTCCCCGGAACCCAGTGTCTCGCCTACTTTTGCTGTTAATCACAGGCTCAACAAAAATGAGGAAAAAAATCAATAAAAATTCATCTAGATACTAGCTTTTGATTATAAAAAAGCTTCTATCCAAGTATGGTACAAATCCAAAATAGTATAAGGAAGTTATTAAAATTTTAAAAACTTTAACCACAGTTCCTGGCAGAACATCTAAGTCCCTTTAAAAGTAAAATAAGGGAAAAAAATAGATTTATTGTTTACAAAATTTACTGCTGGATACTATCTTATGATCATAAACAAGCTTCTGTCCATGTTTGGTATAAACCTAGGATAGTTTTAGAAAGTTATTAAAATTTGAAAAACCATAACCACAGAGTGAATGTAATGTTTCCTGGCAGAAAAACTAAGTCCATTTTAAAGTGAAATACAGAAAAAATGGAATTTTATTTTTGGATACTATCTTCTGATCAATAACAAGCTTCTGTCCAAGTTTTGTATAAACCCAGGATAATTTAAGAAAGTTATTAAAATTTGAAAAACTTTAACCAAAGAGTGAATGTAATGTTTCCCGGCAGAAAAACTAAGTCCATTTATAAGTACAATACGGAAAAAATGAAATTTTATTTTTACAAAATTTACTCCTGGATACTATCTTATGATCATAAACAAGTTGCTGTCAAAGTTTGAGGAAATCAAGTATAGTTTAAGAAAGTTATTTTAAAAAATTTCAAAAACTTTAACCACAGAGTGAATATTTGTGGACGCCGCCGACGATGACGACGACGACGACGCCTACGGAATGTAGGATCGCTTAGTCTCGCTTTTTCGACTAAAGTCGAAGGCTCGAAAAAAATGAGTGTAATTTATATAAACAAATTTTTGACTATCCTAAGACCATCATAAGAATCCTCTCGTGTGGTCCTTACTTTGTGACAAACTTAAAGTTGTTCAATTTAGGACCACTTTGTGTAATCCTCTAAGGACTAGAATATACCGTAAAACCATGCTAAGACATGACTTACTCCTCATATAGTTTTGTGAAACTTGCCCCAGAGACTAAAGGATAACAACATGACATCAGTTGATTGGGCAGATGCAGCATCATAGCTTATACCAGAGACATATAGTACAATTGTATTACATGTCTCTGCTTATACTATGACTTTTGAGACAATCATATTAGTGAAATGTGTCTTATTTTCTGTATGTGTAGGAATTAATATTGAACATTTATATTAGATATTTTACATGAGTCAGTATTTATGAAATACACGAGTTTAAATAGTGTTGTATTTAATTGTATTTGAAAGAACCTATTTTATATAAAATTGAATATTCTTATTTTTTTAACATATATTTTTTTATATTGAGTAGACTTATACGCTAGATTTGAACTGGTTGTAGATTGATTAGCCCCTAATTAGTTTATGTTTTTATAACACTTAATCTGTAAAAAAAATGTTCAACCTATGCCAACATTTTTTCATACAATTTTATACCTACATTTCAAAATGTTGGCATATATTGAATGAATCAGTACTATTATTGAATTGGTATTGTGCTCGACTGTATGAAAAGTAATCTTCAAGCCATCACTCACCTTTTTAAAGTTCTTCAAGATGACAATTCCACAACCTTCTCCTCTGACGTATCCGTTTGCGTCTTTCATAAAAGCGTGACTTGTCCCTGTCGGTGAGATCATTTTTGCTTTACTCAGTGGTATGAAAGTCAGCGGTGACAATATACTGTTTACTCCTCCACAAATTGCTGTTTCGCTTTCACCTACCGATTAAAAAGTGTATACGGAAGATTTTTTAAAGTTTAATAAAAAAAACAGAGATATTTAAACCAACAAGTACAATAGTATCATTGTTGTTTCTTTACATGATTTTTTTCCAGAAGACTTTGATACAGTATGATTATTATATTGAACCATATTTATCAGAATGAAGGAAAAAATATTTATCAGAATGAAGCAAACAACCAGTCCTGCTGTACTTGGCAATGGTAATTAAAAACACACCATGTTTTGATATTGTTAATTGTTTTTAAAGCCTGTGAAATCTAGCTTTTCAGTTAATCACATACCTTAAAAGGTTAAAATCAATAAATATATCTTTGCAAGAAAGCGAAGCTTATTCATGGACGAAACAATTCATTATTCAGCTCTTAAAAAAAAAATTATATCAGAAATTTACAACAAGGTTAACTATGCCCAATTCACTTATCTTTTCTCATTGTATTCATATAGAAAACAAATCTAGGAAATAGAAAATTTGTAAAAAATGTTTGATAAAATCCTACCAGGTTAACAGGGAAAAACTACCTGAACGTATCGATTGGCATCCAAGATGGACAGCAACTAATGCTGAAGAACATGCTGTGTCTAGTGTCATTGAAGGTCCTCTTAAATCAAAATAGTAGGAAATTCTGTTGGATGTGATACTCGGTGCCATTCCAGTAACTACGAAGTTGTTCAATTCATTTCGTGAATTGGAAAGTCCAATCAAAAAGTCGTCGTTCATTGCACCTTATTTGAATTAGAAAAAAAAACGGATTAACAATTTGTATGGTTTGTGCATTGTATTGATTTTGAAAACATAATGCAAATATCAACATTTGTCACAGATTATAATTTTTTTCAATATTTTTAGACTTGACAATCTAACCATTTCAACTATTTTTTATAGTTTGTTCTTTTGTTTTTCTGTTACACTACTATACCAGGTTAGGGGTTAATTGATTGTCCCCTAACATGTTTACTCCCGTCACATGTATGTGTCAAATCCATGTCAGGAATTCGTATAAGTGGTTTTCGTTTGTTGCTGTATATCATATTTGTTTTTCGACCATTATTTTTTACATAATGAGCCGGTTATCTTTTTGTTGATTGATATTTGTCATCAAATTTTGGCCTTTTTTGCTTTAGAGTTTTGTTCATTTTCAAATAGATCTAACTTTGAAATATTGGCTGAAACGTGTCTATTTCGGTAGACCATATATTGACCTCTTGATAATTTTTTGTGTAATTACATCTCCTCTCATTCAAACTAAACATGCAGGTGTGGATGAAAAGATTTTAAAAGGAATAGGAGAGATGTTGATCAAATTCATCAACTGTGAATATCTAATATTGATCTAAATCAGTAAGATATGAAAATTTGCACTCTAAAATATTTGAACATCGAGTCTTCTAAGTTGTATTATTATGAGATGATAACGTATAACTGCCAATGAGACAACTATCAATCAGATAACCAAAAAAAAACTAACATGTATAATTTTGAAACAGCTCAAACGAAAACCCCAGTTTATGATAAAACCATAAACAAAATATAAAAGTAGCATACAACAACTAAAATATATGATCGTGCTTTGTATTCACTTTCATTTGAACGTTATATCTATGTTTAATGTTAATTTCTTGTCTTATTAACGTATACCCTACATCTCACTTTCTGAGTATTTTTTTATATATTAAACCGTTATATTTATATAACCGGTTATTCTTAAATGCCTACCTATATACACTCCCGTCTTTGATCCCTTTATTTCATCTTTAGTGTAGCCAGCATTTTCTAGTGCTGAATACGTAACTTCTAGTGCCAAACAATGCTGAGGATTTGTCCATTCCGCTTCACTGTTACTTACACCAAAAAATTTATTGTCCCATTTATCATGCCTATATTGTAAAATATAACAATTAACATTAACAAATATCTGTCACACATTTGTGACTTTTTTTAAACCTAGCTTATATTTCTGGTATGGTTGTAAAACATATTAAATGATGCCTTCATTGAATTTCTCCAACCAGAAAATATTGCTATATTTCCTCTTCCTTACAAATTTCCTAACTGTTTGTCTTTTAATTTTTTTGGCAAATAGACACTGAAGACATTTACTGATGTTTTTAAGTTATTACATAAAGTGGAAATATGTCGCTAATTATTATATTCATACAACAGCTTCAAATTTTTATACTAAAGATAGAAATGATTGGGAGATTACCTTGATCTTTTATATATTTGACACTACTACTACTTCTTCTATACTTTTCTATAATAAACTACTCTTACATCTATAACTACTATTCGAAAGAGATTAAAAACGTCTTAATGGAAATTTAAGAGGTTTCTAAATTCTAAATGAATATTTTACATTAAGGGGCATTATGTTTTTTTTTTGGCAAATCAACATTGCATTGTGTCGGGTCTGTAAATAAAATGCAGGAAAGTGACATATCTAACAAACAGCCTTTTCTTTTTCGGAAGCTATAAAATTTTCAGTATGTTTTTCAAGTCAACCAACGTTGAACAATCTACTTTACTTTATGGTTGCTTATTTTCGTTCTTTATGTGCTTCATACAATAGTTATCAAAAGTACCAGGATTATAATTTTAAACGCCAGACGCGCGTTTCGTCTACATAAGACTCATCAGTGACGCTCAGATCAAAATAGTTAAAAGGCCAAACAAATACAAAGTTGAAGAGCATTGAGGACCCAAAATTCCCAAAAGTTGTGCCAAATACGGCTAAGGTAATCTACTCCTGGGGTAAGAAAATCCTTAGTTTTTCGAAAAATTCAAAAGTTTTGTAAACAGAAAATTAATAAAAATGACCATTTAATTGATATTCATGTCAACACCGAAGTGCTGACTACTGGGCTGGTGATACCCTCGGGGACGAAACGTCCACCAGCAGTGGCATCAACCCAGTGGTGTAAATAGTTATCAAAAGTACCAGGATTATAATTTTAACCGCCAGACGCGCGTTTCGTCTACATAAGACTCATCAGTGACGCTCAGATCAAAATAGTTAAAAGGCCAAACAAATACAAAGTTGAAGAGCATTGAGGACCCAAAATTCTCAAAAGTTGTGCCAAATAAGGCTAAGGTAATCTACTCCTGGGGTAAGAAAATCCTTAGTTTTTCGAAAAATTCAAAAGTTTTGTAAACAGAAAATTTATAAAAATGACCATTTAATTGATATTCATGTCAACACCGAAGTGCTGACTACTGGGCTGGTGATACCCTCGGGGACGAAACATCCACCAGCAGTGGCATCGACCCAGTGGTGTAAATAGTTATCAAAAGTATTTTAAAGCTTTAATTGTACAATAATTGTTAAACATAAAATTGATTATGGAAATTTGGAATGTGTCAAAGAGTCAAAAAATTGTTTTCATTTAACTTAAAGCCATGACATCTCCCAAAAAATGTTTCTCATCAAAAGTATAAAAAACACCATATGATTAACTGAAAAAGAGTGGTACGTACTTGGGAAGGCTTTTTGTTTTGATCAAAAAAATATTAACTGATACATACAATTGAAATCATATTTTTGAGCTTTTTATTCACTAAGTTATGATAAATAGTTACAAGCTTGGGTGTTTATTTATGATTATCTAACAGTATGGTTTTTATAAGAACATAAGTCATAACTGAATGTTTTAAAGCTTCATTTAACTGTAACCTATATATCATAAAAATACATAAATCGATTGATAGAAATCATTCAAACATCAAAGTAATTTTTTTAGGATTTCAATTGAAACTATACCATTGTTTCTCTTTTTCAATATATGTATATCACGATGTTATGACATTTTTAACATTTTAATGCGTGTATCATTAGTACACTGTTGACCTGATATGATATATGATTTAGTATTTTTATAAAGAAACTTGGTAATTGAAATGTTCTCTTGAAGCGAATATCAATAAATGATGTCTCCGACAGTTAAACATGTTAATAGACAATAACTCTTTAAATATCAGCTGTATTTGTACGAGGCTATGAAACAAGGTGTACGCGAGCTTTTAGCGAGCTACTACACCTGTTTCGAGCCGAGTACAAATACAGCTTATATTTAAAGACACTAAACAGTTATTGTCTTTATCCTGCAATTAATTCTGTATATTGTGTGTTTTGACAGACACAAAAACTAACATATTTAGCAGTGTTTTAACAGACACAAAAACTAACATATTTAGCATTTATTTTCGATTTGTAATCCCTTGAGGCCCACGTAGTAATATCAAAATCACACATTATGCTGAAGACGGGTTCGCAAAAAGAGAATCTCGAATGGTCAACAATAATAAATCGCTCAAGATGAATAATTATCTATTTTAACATAACAACTAATTTCAACAGTAAAAACAAATAACAAAATATTGTCAAATTTGAAACAGAAGCGTACGAGTTGTTCTACGCTTCGGACTTGACATTCACTAAACATGCATGCTGAAATTGACATGGTTGATTTTGTAACACAATCATACACATTCAATTTTTGAAATCGACAATTGTCATCGTCATTGGAATGCAACTGGAATACATATTCTGAGGTCACACAGGTTCAAACAATACTCAGTCCGTCAGTGGGCGGAGCTTTAAAGCGATATCTGTATAGTATACAGATACAGCATAGCGATATCTGTAGGGCTGTATCTGTATAGTAGGACACCCAATTGTAGGATAAAATGATATAACACTATTGTATGAAATGAAACATGTAAAATAGTGTATTATGCATATCATTTTTTATTAATATATATTTTAACTTACTCTTTAATCAAAGCTGCATATTTTGAACGATCCTTCCATGATTCGTCAACATCTCTGACGTCAGCTTCATTCGTGTTCCACCTTTCCTTGGGGACTTCATCAATGAAACATTTTCCTTCCTTTAGATTTTCCCAATACTCATCAATGTCGTCTGCGCCTGGGAATCTACAAGCAATCCCAACAATGGCAACTGCATTCTCGTCATCCATATTCTTCGAGGTGCATTATCGCTATCTTTTATCAGTCATATAAAAGATTAAGTTTAGTTTTATTCGTATTAAAGAAATATATTCCTATTTTTATAAGAGTTCAACAATGGAAATATCTAGAAATTGACATTAAGATCAACAAGTCATAAAATGGAAACCTTCTTCTGAACCAACTTTAATACTGCAATATCCAAAATTGTGAAAATTTTGCTTGACAAATTGGTATCGTACAAAACTTATTTACGCCTAAAATTGTCAAATTATTTGGTGTTTATGGAATGAGGTAGTTAATGCACACATCACCTGTGCATTATCCAGATAAAAGTATAATAAGAACACAGAGAGTTTACCTATGTCATGCGTTTAGATAGTAAAAATTAACTAGCTAGCTTTTAATTATAACAGGTTGACTGATTTTAAGAATTAGATTAAATATACTTGTTTAAAGTGGAGACTAAGTTGTAAACTTCCTGTAAATATTGAAATCTTATTATAGCTACAATAACTCTTTTCGGAAAAGGCGATGCAACCTTTTTTTTTAAAAAACAACAGGTAAAAAAACTCATATAGTTTTGCTTTTCTCATATGTGCCGGAGTTATGCATTCATGGGTATGTGCATGACCTGCCTCCGGTTTTGACTTGTTGAGACGGGGCACTTAATTGATCATTTTCTTTGGGTAGATTTTTTTTCAAGGTTATATGTCTTCAATATGATTCAAACGGCCTTATGGCTTTATAATGTGCCAGTATAAAGTAATAGCAAAATTTATAAGATGACCTTTTCCTTTGACCTTGACTTCAATTACCTACTTATTGATCTAGAACCTTATATCTCTTACGATGTATGTTTAACTCCAAAATATTTACCAAGTTAACACAAAGGACATAATTCTTATTACAAATTTAACAGATCATCCAAGCTCAGAAAGTTACGAATATTATTAGGAAGAAAGAAATAAAGAAATATTTCTTAATTTTGCTAAGGAGAAGCCATAACAATAGTATACGGAGATATTACTCCAATATGAATAGACATGGTTTTAAAAGAGTGTTTGACAAAAGTGCGATGACTTGTAGATATTACTTGCAAACTTTTGTTTCACCATGTTGCGTAACTAAACCGCCTTTTCCAGAACAAAAGTTACCGAATAAACAAAATCGGAACAAAATAAAACATTTTTTTTTCTTCATTATTATTAGACAA
Source organism: Mytilus galloprovincialis (assembly GCF_965363235.1). NCBI lineage: Eukaryota > Metazoa > Mollusca > Bivalvia > Mytilida > Mytilidae > Mytilus > Mytilus galloprovincialis. The sequence goes on from NC_134846.1 coordinate 11,392,187, forward strand.
TGGTGAAAGGACAATCAAAACATATACAGGAACTGCTTGCTCTCTGTTTTTGTTTTAAAATTAAGCTACCGTTCTGCTAAATTTTTTAGCTTTAACTGACAAATAAAATAATTTCCCATTAAAAATTCGCATTATTTGAAAGAAAAAATAAGTTATTTGTCATAGATATTGATACTTACATAGAAGATCTAATCTGATTTTTTTTACAAAGAACTACTTCATGCTTTTTATACTATAAACAACAAGGTAGGTGATAAGATCTGATATGTGGTTGGATATGGTTGGACCGATTACTTATCCAATTGGTTTCGAGGATTTGAATATAATATTTTTAGGAAATTCCAGAATAATTTGATAATAAATGTTCACGTGATTTGAGTGTGCTTTACCACTTCTGAGAAAGAAAATTTAGATAAAGTGGTTTGTTAAGAAAACTATTAGTCACTGATAAAAAATATCATTGCAAGGTCACCGTTTAGCTGCTACAATTTATGTTATCTCACTTTGCTTAGACTTGTTTTGCATATAGTGCAATATATATTGTTTATTTTTTAGAATGCATGTATTTAGTTTGTCAAATTGGAACGGTTTGGTTTCTATATACTTTTTGTTAAGATACAAGGACTACAAATTACACTGTAACACCAAACAAGTCTGTCAATGCTATAAAAGATAACAGAAAGATTTAAGGAGACTAATTTAGTTTAAATATCAGTAAACTACTGTCGCTTTAATGAATGTTTAAAAAGTTTTCGTTTATATAATCATAAAATTATTCAATTTCACAGGGCCAATCTTGATATTGAATCAATGCATCCGGGTATTGCTTTTGGTGGATATAAATGCATTGTATTTGATGATAAAATCTTTTGCACATTTTTCCAACTTCTCGTACGAGCAAAGTGCTTTAATCTGCATTCTTAGTTTCAAATAAAACACTAATTTTGTGTACTTAGTAACTATGCATGACTGACCACAAGAGTAAAATTTCTTTATATCATAATAAAGATAAAAAAAAAACAACAATTGCCACATGGTATTTTAGAAATAAAGCGATGTGTTCCAAATTAATAAAAATATGTTTGCGATCAATTTTCAGATAGATTTTTATATAGCCGGCTATCCAAATCTTTGGTTTTAAAAACATAATTTTGACAATTGCAAGTTTCTATAATTTAAAAAGTAAAATCACAAAAACAACTGAACTCTGAGGAAAATTCCAAACGGAGAGTCTCTAATCTAATGGCAAAATCAAAAGCTCAAACACTTCAAACGAATGAATAACAACTGTCATACTATAGAATAAAACGTGTAGGCCCGTATACATAAATCTACTTTTTTCTACATGTCCTACGATAAATTAGTATTAAGATTTGACATCTTAACTTAAGAAGCTTTATGGATACAGCTCCTGGTCCATTACACCATTAACTGATTTTAAGGAACTTGATCCAATTCATTATGATTTGAAAACCGTGCCACCTAGATCTTTATTCTGATAAAGCTTTTAGATTTTACTTTGGAATAAAAAAAAAGTATTATCTTTGATCTAATGATGTCTTTAATGTCTATCAGCTAGACGATCTATGGGCATATATGTCTATATTTGTTTTATTTTTTTTCATATGTTTTTTTCTTCTGTGAAAAACATGTTGAGCTCCCACTGTCATATAATTATTTATTACTTTATGCAAATTTCTGGTCTATTTATTATGACATCTTACCACGTAAAGTATTTTAATATATATAAAATTAAGAATGGAAATGGGGAATATGCCAGAGAGACAATAACCCGACCACAATTAATACACATGCTTACCGTTGATTTTCCCGTTTGAATGGTTTTACACTAGTAATTTTGGGTCCCTTTATAGCTTGTTGTTCGGTGTGAGCCAAGGCTCCATGTTGAAGGCCATACATTGACCTATAATGGTTTACTTTTTTAAATTGTTATTTGGATGGAGAGTTGTTTCATTGGCACTCACACCACATCTTCCTATATCTATTTACAACAGCTGCTAATTTCTTGAGTCAGAGGCTTTTAAAAATCACTTATCTTTAAGTGAGATTGACAAATAACCCGGTACTTTTATGACCTATGTTTCATTTGTTCAAACTTATCAATAAAACACCAAGTAATAAATGAGTAAAACGGCAAATTCCACATAAACATAGTAATTATAGATACTATTAAATCCTTATACGTAACTATGGTGGCGAATTGTTTTAAATCTGTAAATAAGGTTATCTCAGCGAACGGCCGCATCCACTAAATCGTAAAATGATTATGAAATGAGCTGCGTAAAAAATTTATCAACCACGAATAAAAAAAACTTGTTGTTTAATTAAACATAGACTGCATCAATGATGCAATATAAGCGAAGGGATAAGAATTGAAATGAAGAAAAATAAGACCACCAGGTTTCCTAGTCTTGACAATAATTTATTATGTAAATTATTATATTATATTGTGACGAATTCTAGCAATTCTTTTGATTTCAGTGGTCTACATACTATAAAGTTACCTGGTGATTTAATTCTACGAAGTTATGATTTTAAATACATTTCTATAAAGAACCACTAATTCATAAAACTTTATTTTATGAAGGTATTATGGACGGCTGGTTTAATTTTTCTATTCACATTTAGAAAATTAAAGATGCTATATTGTCTTTGGTAAAATTTTTCTCCTTTTCCGTATCTTTTGTACGCTGTATATGCACAATGCACTGGCGGATACAGAAATTTTCATAAGTGGGGGCCCACTGACTGTCTAAGAGGGGGCCCGCTCCAGTCACGCTTCAGTGATCCCTATATAAGCAACCAATTTTTTTCCCAAAAAGGGGGGGGGCGGGCCCCCCGCCCCCCTAAATCCGCCTCTGCAATGTGAAATTAATAACTTTATGATCATTTTTATGAACTTAATTTAGATAATCTTTATTTACTTTACGTTTTAAACGAAACAATGAACAATTCCTATTTTAGTAAAAAATATATTATCTTTATTTATTTAATGGCATATTTTACTAGATGACATTTTCTTAAATCTCTATTTAAGGTTGATAAAAAAGGATTGTTAATCGCCTTGTCAATTGCACGAGTTGAACTGTTTGCACCAGGTAGCAAAGCGATGATCAATATCTGGTTCGATAAGAAAAACCCTTAGTTTATACATGATGTAATGTGTTGTACTTTAAATATTCGGGAAACCCATGTAAGTTGCCAAGTACTAGGGTTTTGTTTTTTTATTTGAATACCGTAAATTATACATCTCAAATATATAGATCTGTAAAAATTACTTTTCATCAAATTTGAGATTTGACACGGGTAGAATTTCTATAAAATTTTAATATTAATAAAATTGAGAATGGAAATGGGGAATGTGTCAAAGAGACAACAACCCGACCTTAGAAAAAAACAACAGCAGAAGGTCACCAACAGGTCTTCAATGTAGCGAGAAATTCCCGCACCCGAAGGCGTCCTTCAGCTGGCCCCTAAACAAATATATACTAGTTCAGTGATAATGAACGCCATACTAATTTCCAAATTGTACACAAGAAACTAAAATTAAAATAATACAAGACTAACAAAGGCCAGAGGCTCCTGACTTGGGACAGGCGCAAAAATGCAGCGAGGTTAAACATGTTTATGAGATCTCAACCCTCCCCCTATACCTCTAGCCAATGTAGAAAAGTAAACGCTTAACAATACGCACATTAAAATTCAGTTCAAAAGAAGTCTGATGTCAGAAGATGTAACCAAAGAAAATAAACAAAATAACAATAATACATAAATAACAACAGACTACTAGCAGTTCACTGACATGCCAGCTCCAGACTTCAATTAAACTGATTGAAAGATTATGATTTCATCATATGAATAAACTTTTTTTTTCCCATGATATTCACATTTATTTGTAGAAAGAAGCTTACTTAACTGAGCAGCGTTCTTGAAATGAGTTTATATTATTTTACTTTATATATACTGGGAAACTTTAAGATACAAAGCTTTGCAATACATTTTTTCTACTCTATACTTCATATATTAGCCCTCCTATATGAAAGGCTTAAAATAAAGCAAGCGATGTTCTTGACGTATAGATTCTGGATAATAACGTAGTGCACCATCTTAATAACGTGTTATATTATTCTTTTATTTATCTTTATCAAAATGTCTTTAACTGTTTAGTCTGTTTTTAGTGGTATCCATTTGACGTGGCTCTGTACTTATACATTGCATCATTCTGTTATTGTTCTATGATAATTTTTGCATTCTTGTTTTTTGTAAAGACCAGGTGTAAATATTTCTATGTACGCCTAGTCGATTTAGGTAGACATTTTCAAATGAATAATTTGTTTGGCAATAATGATGCTTTCAGTCTTGATAAGGGGTTGATAAAACTATCGACAGTGTAATTCAATAACAAAGCAATATATCGAGTTCAGACAAAAAATTCTGTAAAGAACTTTATAAAAAGTATATAATATCAATTTTATTAGAAAAAAAAGTTTCTTCTTTAAATATAGATGGTAAAATCCATGTTTTAAACACCTTGTTTTGTGTACACTTAACCCAAACAAAGACTACATTGACTATGCAGTGCATGTACACAAAGCATGATTTAAACTACATGTGAACATTGATTGTTATCAATTGGAACGTTTATGAATTAAGTTTACGTGCGAATTACACTAAGACAACACCGAGTTAAAGTCAATGGGAACATGGAATAACAAAGGCCAAAGGCTCTTGACTAATAACAGGCTCAATCATACGGCGGGGTTTAACATGTTTTTGAGATATCAACCCTCCCCCTATACCTCTAGTCAATGTAGAAAAAGAAACACACAGCAATACGCATAGTAAAACCCAGTTCAAAAAAAGTCCCAGTCCGATGACAAAAAAGGTAACAAAATAATTAAACAAAAAGACAATGATACATAAATTAACAAAGTACTAGAAGTAGTTACTGACATGCCAGCTCCACACCTCAATCAAAATAATTGCAAAATTTTGTCTTCATCATATGAAAATCAGACACAATCCCTCCCGTTAAGGGTTTAGTATCGTATCATCATTAAATATATCAGAAGAACATAACCCGTATCATGCCAACAACTGGTTTTAGAATTGATGAGTTTATTTCCGATGCAAAGACCCTATAATTGAATCAATATTAAAGCCAAAATATGCCATATTTAATAACCTGACAACAGTATCGTAACTATATCCATTCTTAATAAGTATATTTAAATGTTTTGCTAGCTTTTGACATAAAAGAATATTACTATAAAAGATTGGATGTGGAATTCCTAAACGTATAAGATGTCTGCATGTTAATTTATATTTACGAATGATGTGTCCTTTTACCGAGGATAAAATTTAGTAAATGTTTTGACTAGTTAGTGATATCGAAAACCCTGGTGGTATAATTTTCAGTAATACATAGATTTGCTTAGCTAAAATTTAATACGTTGTTACATATACGAGCGAATCGAACTGACACCATAAGATGGTAACAAGGGAACGTCATCATCTAAAAATAGATATTCAACAATAGGAAATAACATTCATCTCTTTTGTCATGAATTTGGCTATTAAGCTTCCTGTTAATGATATAGATATCAAGATCCAGGAAAGGAGAGTATTTATTGTTAGCATTAGTTTAAACATGAGAAATCTCTTTAATGTACATACTTAAGTCGTCATTACTGAGATCCTGTTTATTATCCAAATATCTAAAAGTATTATAAAATGTGTGTATCAGATGTTGTTTCGATTGGTCTTCGCCGATTTTAGTCATTAATTGTAACTCACAACAATTCAGAAAACGGTCTGCAATACGTGGTGCAGAGTCAGTTCCCATTGGAATTGCAATAACTTGACCATATACGGAATCTCCAAAGCGAACAAAAATGATGAATCTAGAAAAAATTCAAGGGCAGTTATAGTATCAAAGCATGTCCAATTGACAAATTTCGTTTGTGTGTTGTAACTAAAAAATGACCTTAAAGAGTTTGAACATATGTATTCGCATTCCAATTTTTTAAAAAGATATAGGAAGATGTGATATGAGTGCCAATGAGACAACTCTCCATCCAAATAAAAGGCCCCAAATGTCGATTTAATTATGGGGTGTGTATATGAGGCAAAGTGGTATAAAGGGTAGACAAAAAAGCTTTGAACATATTCAAAATCACAAATATAAGCATGCAAGTTATCAAGTACTTCCATTGAATGACACTCCAAAAGTAATAAGTTCCACTATTTTCGAAAGCCTTATTTGAACAGTTTATTGTCAGTTGTTTGATTGTATCAAGTATACTACGTATTAGAATATACAGTTTAATAGTGGAATAATGGCTTAAAGATGAATTAAATATATGTCTATAAGGTGTTTTGTGCAGCTTCGGAAGCCAGTTCATAGTTAGAACTTTCATTGATTTGGTTCTGCTTGTAAAGAAGTAGTTAAAAGTTTATGTTTGTTACAGATGTCATTTTCTGAAAATGGAGTCAGTTGGATAATACAAGATTTCCTTTTGCAAAACCTCAATGTAAAATTTACGTAAACAAATAAGGATATTATTAACAGCTTTATCAGACGAGAAAAAAAACAAATTACTTGGCGAGTTTTAGTTTATGTTTGATACGTGAAATAGGGTTATCATGGTTTTTGTTTGGATTTAAATTTTCTTTAAAAATTAATAGTCGTATTTCAACTATGTTCGTTACTGAATCAAATAAAATATTCCAGAGATTTCTTGTCAGCTTATTAGAAAAAATAAAAGACAAGATTACAGAAATTATCATAGAACAATATCACAATGACGGGATGAGTAGAGAGTCACTTCATATGTATAAAAAAAAAACACAAATAGGCATATAGAATAGAAAAATAACACAATGACGGGATAATTGTCATAATCACCAAAATAAAAAGACTAAGCAGTAAACGTAATATTTATAAGGACAAATAAAAGAATGATTTATCACGTTATTAAGACGATAAAACATGTCAGTACCCACTAAACACTAAATAACAAAAAAATGATATGTAATCTCTTCTGTTTAAAACAAACTTGCGTTGTTGTTTATATGCACACCATGGGTTTTATTGATTAATTATCACCAAGTGTCCTCGGACGAACAAACATCAAAAAGGCAAAAAATTTAAACCATAAAGACAAATATAAGAATAATTTTACACGTAATAAGACAATAAACAACGTCAGTACCTACTAAAACAAACTAAATTACAAAACAAATGTAAGTTCTACTGTTATAAACACACTTCCGATATTGTTTATAGGCACGCCATGTGTTTAATATTCTTGATTAATTCTCAGCTAATGTGTTCGGACAAACCAATGTTTATAAAGGCAAAAAATTAAACATTTTTTTATAGTAAATGTCCTAAACAAAAAAGCAAAACCTTCATGTCAAAGAGTTGCAATCTTACATGCCGGTGATTTCAAATTAATGCGCTCGAAAAATTTAGAACACAATGTAAGAATTGACTGACTTAATTGAAAATATTGATCCTATTATGTTCTTCTTTTTGTGCAGTGCAAGATGACAGAAACTTTCATATAACCTTTAAACCCTTTAAGTGACAGCAAAGCTGGATAATACAGATTCTAAAAAAATGACAGCAGATTTAAGCTTCTCGCTGCATTATATAAAAATCATATTCGGCGCATGCGTTCACATTTTTAAGTAACGAATGAGACGTTTATGACCGCTAAAGTTTTTGTTTTTTGTTGTAAATATTGAATGACTACAACAGAATTGAAATATTATTACCGTTAAGTCGTTCTTTCGTTTATTCATTCCGAGAAATGCAATAGTCTAATAATAAGAAACGTTTGACTGGTTGTTTCTATAATATCACCTATGATACCGATAACATTATTTGTTAAATAACGATCAAAACATGACGATAACATAACACTGGCTAAAAGTTTATCAAGTACAGGAACACCATTCTTCCTTGTTGCTTCACGTGCTTTTGAGAATAAATCTTTTAAGCTTGTTATGTTTATCAGGTATTTTAAAGTAGTATCAATTCTGTAAAGGTAAGTCTTTTTTCACATTATATGTTAAAACAATATTATGCTTTTGTTATAGTTCTTGTTGAATTATTTATGTAAAATAATAATAATAATAATAATTAATAATAATAAAAATAAATAATGATAATAATAATGATAAATAATAAAGTTTCTCCTTTTGAATAGACAATCAGGCATTATAGTCCTGTTTCTAATCTATGCACTCCTTGTTTTTATAAAGTCGTATAGACGGTTTTCTGACAATAACATAGCCCTGTTGTTTCATATGCGAACATAGATTTGATATGAATTTTTAAAGGTAATATTAAAACAAAATCCGAAGTCAAAAGAAATTTTAGAGTCCAACAACATATGTCAAAATTAAAAGCACAAGCACATCAAATAAAGGGATAACAACTGCCATATTCCTGACTTCGTTCTTACTGATTGCCACATGTTCGATAGTTTCTTAGATAAATATGTATTGACAAAGTATTATGTGCTCCAGAGCTGATGTGATAAAGTGTATTTATAAGGGTGCAAGTTTTAAACGATTTTTGATGTACCAGTATACTAAAAAAGAAATTATATAATAAACCAAAAGAGCTATGTTACAACAAATGGAAGTTTTTCTTTTAAGAGTGGGGCAATTCAGGAGTGCTTCAAAACAAAATGAATAAGACAGGTGTATGGAACAGTAAACAGTTTTCAAAAAAAAACAAACTATTTCATGTAGTCCTGACCTTCGGTGATTATAGTTGTTCATAGGTTTTTTAAAATAAGGCTTTCGCCAATTTAATCTATTATGATTGTAGTCTGTAAATATTTGTTTTTGCACATCCGTTAACTGCTGTTACCTCTTATTTAGTACTGACTGTTTGAATTTTTGTTTGAAGATAAAATATCCATCATTACAATTTCGCTAAAGAACGTGTCTTCAAAATCTATAAAATGCAAGTATTTTTCATTCAAAAACAATTTTCATAGAAAGAAGTTTAATTCTTTAATTAAAAAATAGAGTTTTGTTGTTGAAAAAATAAAATAAAGTTTAGATGTTTTATTACATCATCAAAAACATATATTTGGAGAACAATTGCGTATATTTTAATTTTGATAAGATTAAAGAATAATGGATATTGGAAATATATAAGTTTTATACTTGTTTTGTATTCTATCTTTAGAATATTTATTTTGGTATTTGTGTCTATTAATTACAAAGTATTAAACCTATTACAGACCTTACCAATAAAGTCCTATCTATATGTTATCATAACTTGTACAAATTACATATATACTATAGCTGCTACTTATTGTACGAAAACCGTTATTAACTTAATGCATCCGTATAACAAAATAATAAAAACCAAAGCTGCGTACTTTTATCTTCCTCAAACCAGCTAAAAATCTTTTTACACATTAAACACATTAAATTTTGTTGACGTCATTTAATATATTGTACCTGTAAATATATGTAGTTAATATGTTCTCGGTCGTGTTCTTTTTTCTTCGTTGAAGATGATTATTTATATGATATGCTGATAACTATGTAAATATATTTTAGATGCTGTGCTTTTACCATCTTCACCAGAAGGTTGACAGCGGTATCGGGGGTTTATTTGAAAGATACGGGAAATTTGTAGCACGGCATCCCTGGAAGACTGTGATACTTGTTGGAATTATTAATGCCGCCCTTGGAGTGGGTCTTTTAGAATTGAATCCAGAATCAGGTATCAATCAGTATGTACCAATAGGAAACACTGCAAGCAAAGATCAACAAACTGTAAGTTTTGCACGAAGACTGGTTTGTACATATTTGTTTAATATAGATAATCGAATTGTGTGTATCTATTCAATATATATAGTCGCATGTCAACATGTTTATCACTTTTCAAATTCATTGTCCTGCATTTTCTTTGGTATTGTCTGCATATAAAAAAAAAATTTTATATGTTAACCTGAATGCTCTAATTATCAAGTAAATACCTGTATATGTTCAACATCACTAACACATTGTTTATTTACAACTAGTTGTAATAAAAATTTATACTGTTATTTTAACATAAACCAAAAAGGGCTTTCATTCCCTAAAATATGACTTTATAAGTTTTTTTTTTATTTCAATTGAAGAATCTGTATGAAATATTGGGTGGAAAATTTACGGTAATCGTTTGGTTATCAAAATCAACAAACTGTTGAACATTTCTATATATTTGTATTTTTAACAACCTAAAATATTTGTATTTGTGTGATTAAGGTAAGATAGTAGAAAAATTGAATTTCAAGGAAAATTTTAAACAGTAAATACTATGACGGAAATAAGTGTATGTTATTCTACAAATTTATTATAAAGAAATATCATTGAGACACTAAATATCTAAAACTTCTTAATTTGTCGTTCCTGTTACCAGAAATATGTCTGAAATAATTCTGACATTGTAAGCACTCGATATTCTTCCTAGTTGGCGGGTAATATTATTGTTCAGTTTGTAACAAACATGTGTAATTTGTTTATATGACAATAAAGATTATTATAATATAATGCTAAGTCATCTCAATGATAGGTTATTTTTTGTTGTGTTTGTCTTCACTTTTGCCAGTTCAAACAGTGAACAATCTACGGAACACAGAGACAATAAGATAATAAGAATATCAGATTAATTATTTTTTTAACACTTAAGCATAGTTTTGCCATGGGGATTTCCAATATACATTCTTAAAACTTTTACCGATGCTTTATTCCTTTTTTAACACTCTTAACTTTAAAAAAAGAAAGATGAAAATAAAACAGGAGTCACAAAATTTATATTTAAATGTTAAGACTGCCTTTTTTTATTTTAAGCCCGAAGGATCAAATTATTGGGTGCAATAGATTTAAATCTGTTTCAAATCAACTTTTTTTTGCCTTCGAGTTCAATGCCAATAAATATATAAACTTGTTTCGAAAATGACGGTTCAATGTCTTTAAATACAATAAGTCTGGTGATGTAAATAACAAATGTAAAAAAATATTTGAACATATTCTAATTGATTTATCATCGAAAAATCAACTTATATCGACTTTTTGTGGCTTAGAAATTGTTATCCTTATTTTTCATATTAATATTCTTAAATAATTATATCAATTACGCTGGAACCAATATTTAAAAAAAATTGATGTACTTGTAATAGGGAAATGATGTAACAGGGACATCTTAAAAGATAATTTTGGACTGTTTTAACAAAAAAGACCAAACTTTTTTTTATGAATCAAATAAGTGTTGTTTTAAAGGCTTGGATGCTAAAAAAAATTTCAAGCACTTATCAAACCATTTTCCATACTTTTTAGATTTTTTTTTTCAGTTTTCAAAAATAAATAAGATTTTTTGTTGCTACTAAATTAAAATAACTTATTGATATTCACAGAATAATATTGGTCTATAAAGATCTTTAATAACATCAACGATGCCAATTTTTCTGCACCATATACGCATTTCGATGATAAAAAATAATTCTTCAGTGATGCTGGAGAATAAAAAAACTTTTGTAAACCAAAATGGGGAAAAAAACAGTACAATTTGGAACTAATCAAATCAAATTATTATTTAATCATTTTATCGTTTTTAGGTAGAAACTTTGTTCAAAATCAACACAAGCGCAAACTTTAATGTACAGAGTTTATCTGATTTGGGTCAATACGGAGAAGTTATTGTAGAACTCAAGAATGAAAATAATATACTGAACATTACAAATTGGATACATATTGAAGAACTCAACGATTACATTCAAAACACGACAGTCGAAGATTCTTCTGGAAACATTTACTTCTATTCAGATTTGTGCGCACGATCAAGTAATCAATGTGTTGTTGATGGTAGCTTCTTGTTAGATTCTAAATTTAAGTCAGATATGAAAATAGGCAATATCACATATCCTCCTTATAATTTAACGACAGGACAAACAGTTCTTTTAGATCGATTTATTGGAAACGTTCAAACTGTAAATGGTTTAATTAAAAATGCAACTGCTCTTAAGATACGATTTAATCTTAAATCTGAATCATTTGATTTATCCAGAAAATGGGAGATAAAATTTGTCGAAAGAATGGCTTCATTTCAAAATACTAATATAATGGTCAAGTATTCTTACTCTGATAGTTTAAGTGTTGAATTAAGCAAAAATGTAACTGGTGATATTTCCGTGTTTTCAGTTACATTTACACTTATGATCGTATTTGCATGTTTTGCTTTAATGGGAATGAACTGCGTTGATAATCGATATTACCTTGGTTTAGCTGGAATTTTGTCTACATGCCTGGCGATTCTAGCATCATTTGGTCTTGTCAGCGCTTGTGGTGTTGCCTTTGTAGACATTGTTGGGATAATGCCATTTTTGATATTAGGTACGTAACAAAACGATTTTATCATGTTAATTGTATTAATATATTTATGTACATGGCGGGCGATGCTGTCATATGATTCAATATAATTGCATTACATTTGTGAAATCATTGACGGTAGAATTTGTATTGCGCTAGATGCAACCTTCGAGAAATAAAGTCTCGTCGTGATATTCAAGGCTAAAGTAATTCAAAATTTTAAATCGAAATAAGAAGAAGGAATCAGAGCTTTGCATTCGGGAGACACATTCCTTGATCTGTAATGATTTTCTTTTATTTAAAGCAGTACATTCAATAAACAATATTCATATTGTCGTGTCAATACAGAAGGATTGAGATACGGAGCTAGTAAAACTCTCGATTACTAAAAGCGGCCCATTCGCTGTATATATTTCACCTTCACAATAAAACCTTTTTATTCTTCAAACTACTTAATTAAGCTATGTCTTAATTTGGAGAAGAAACATATGATTTAACGAGTGACAAGTTAAAAATCATTTACTTAATAATTTTATCATAACATCCTGTTTTACTTAAATGTCAAATTAATATTATCATTATTATTATTAATAATAATATTATTATAAAAGGTCCTGCGTGACATAATGTTTAACAATTAAAACAAGAAACCCCACGGCCGGATTTATTGAAATCAATAAACCGAAAACAACTAAACAAAAGACAACCAATTGCTGGCTCATGACGTGGAACAAGTACATTCTCAACCTTTACCTGGAAGAAGGACGTAACAGCACAACAACATAAAAAAAATAAAAGTTTCAGATGGAAAGGATGTCTTGTCATATAAACAAGAAAAACAAAAAAAAAAACTTAAACAAAAATGGATCAACAAATTACAGATTAAAGAGTTCTTACATGTATTGAAATCTAATTTAAAGTAAATTTCAACTGATAAGTAAATCATGCCTTCTCAAACTATAATAGCTGTGATAACCTATTCAACAGCTTGATTTTACAGGCAAACAATTGGATAGAAACATTACTTTGTGCACATTCTGGCAGTATAAAGGACCATAAGTCTTCATACCTGCATACCAAAATGTATTTAAATAAATTTTATTTTGTGTTATGTGTACTGTTGTTTGTCTGTATGTTTTTGTGTACTTTTAGTTGTCTGCTGGTCTTTTCTTTTTAGCTCACCTGGCCCACAGAGCCAAGTGAGCTTTTGTCATCACTTGGCGTCAGTCGTCCGTCGTCCGTTGTCGTCCGTCGTCGTTAACTTTTACAAAAATTTTCTCCTCTGAAACTACTGGGCCAAATTATACCAAACTTGGCCACAATCATCAATAGGGTATCTAGTTTACCAAATGTGTCCGTTGACCCGGCCAACTAACCAAGATGGCCGCCATGGCTAAAAATAGAACATAGGGTTAAAATGCAGTTTTTGGCTTATATCTCAAAAACCAAAGCATTTAGAGCAAATCTGACATGGGGTAAAATTGTTTATCAGGTCAAGATCTATCTGCCCTGAAATTTTCAGATGAATCAGACAACCCATTGTTAGGTTGCTGCCCCTGAATTGGTAATTTTAAGGACATTTTGCTGTTTTTGGTTATTATCTTGAATATTATCTAGATAGAGATAAACTGTAAACAGCAATAATGTTCAGCAAAGTAAGATTTACAAATAAGTCAACATGACCAAAATGGTCAGTTGACCCCTTAAGAAGTTATTGCCCTTTATAGTCAATTTTTAACCATTTTTAGTTCACCTGGCCTAAAGGGCCTAGTGAGCTTTTCTCATCACTTGGTGTCCGTCGTCGTTAACTTTTACAAAAATCTTCTTCTCTGACACTACTGGGCCAAATTTAACCATATTTGGCCACAATCATCATTGGGGTATCTAGTTTGAAAATTGTGTCCGGTGACCCGCCAAACCAACCGAGATGGCCGCCATGGCTTATAACTCTGAAACCAAAGCATTTAGAGCAAATCTGACATGGGGGTGAAATTGTTAATCAAGTCAAGATCTATCTGCCCTGAAATTTACAGATGAATCGGACAACCGGTTGTTGGATTGCTGCCCCTGAATTGGTAATTAAGGAAATTTTGCTGTTTTTGGTTATTATCTTGAATTCTATTATAGATAGAGATAAACTGTAAACAGCAAAAATGTTCAGCAAAGAAAGATCTACAAATAAGTCAACTTGACCAAAATGGTCAGATGACCTCTTAAGCCCCAGTCCCACTAGACCACAATCACACCACGCTCACTGCGATCTAAAATAAATTCAGATAGTGGTGAGGTCGTGGTATGAGCGGCATGAAAATGTTAATTTTCGTTGCTTTCACGATGCTACTACGTTCTCATTACGCTTCTACGACGATCCTCCTACGATAATACCACGTTCTCACCGCGCTTGTTCTGCGACCTCACTACGCTTATCAAGATATTTCTACGCTCATCCCGTTCATACTACGACCATACCACGAGTTATCCGATTGCAACACGATCTTACCACGCTTCTACTGCGATTATAGCACGTTCTTACCACGATTATACCACGTTCATACCTCGATCTTACTATGTTCTCAGCAATTACGTCAACATGATAACATCGTGTTCCATATCATTACAGTTCCATTCCTTCTATTTCTGATTAATACGTAGATTTATCGGAAACAATAGTCATGCCACTAAAATCTACTAGAACACGTGAGCGTGGTGGTAGGGGTTGATGTAGAGACAAAGGGAGCTCTGATAGTTTCAAATCCTGATCCAGCAGAGATGTTGGACCGACCAATCAAATCTAAATTACAACCTTTTGCTGGTCCATCAAGCTCAAATGACGATATTTTAGTGAACGATAGCAGAGATGACACAGATGTGTCAATAGATATAGGAAGATGTGGTATGAGTGTCAATGAGACAGCTCTCCATCCAAGTTACAATCTATAAAAGAAAACCAATATAGGTCAAGGTACGGCCTTCTACACTTAAACATAATGCTTAACCCAAACATAACTTAATCCAAAAATAATGCTCACACCGAACAGCAAGCTATAAAGGGCCTAAAAATTACTAGTGTAAAACCATTCAAACGAGAAAACCAACGGTATAATCTACTAGTATATAAAAACGAGAAGCATGGTTGAGCCGTCAGAGAAAAAGAAGCCCTAATTACATACAGACAAATAAAACCTGGAGAGATTTAATATATTTTATGTGAAAATGACAATGAGAATGATGGTCGTTATATGAACGTAGTGAGGGTCGTAAGAAGAGCGTACTGAGGAAGGCAAGGGCGTACTAAAATCGTACTGTGGTCTTGAACAGCGTGGTGTAAACGTGGTATGTTCGTAGTGGAAGCGTAGTTGGGTCGCGGTGAGAACGGGATGGTCGTAGTGAGGTCGTTATAACGTCGCTGTGAGATCATAGCGCTGTCTCTCCGAATAGAATCGAGCTTTCGCTGCGCCCTCGCTACGATGGTACAACGACCTTTGCGATCTTACCACGACCTTAGTGCGCTCTCACTACGCTTCTACTACGACCTGATTTCACCACGACCGCACCACGATTGTTTTGAACATTTTCAAAGTTGACCACGCTGATCACGACCTTGAAGACCTCACCAGGACCGTGATACGACCTCACTGTGATCTACATGATCGAACTACGATCATCAAAATTGACATTTTTTCACAGATCGTAGTGCGATCGTGGCCTAGTGGGACAGCGTTCCTTTATAGTCATTGTTTACCAATTTTTCGTAATTTTTTGTAATCTTGTACAAAAATCTTCTCCTCTGAAACTACTGGGCCAAATTTAATTAAACTTAGCCTAAATCATTATTAGGGTATCTTGTTTAAAAATTGTGTGTGGTGACCCAGCCAACCAATCAAGATGGCCGCCATGGATAAAAATAGAACATAGGGGTAAAAAGTAAATGTTGGCTTATAACTCTGAAACCAAAGCATTTAGAGCAAATCTTACAAGGGGTTAAATTGTTTATCAAGTCAATATCTATCTGCCCTAAAATTTCCAGATGAACTGGACAACTTGTTGTTGGGTTGCTGTCCCCAAATTGGTAATTTTTAAGGAAATTTTGCTGTTTTTGGTTATTATCTTGAATATTATTATAGATAGAGATAAACTGTAAACAGCAATAATGCAAAGTAAGATCTACAATTAGGGTCAACCATGACCAAAATGGTCAGTTGACCCTGTAAGGAGTTAATGTCATTTGTAGTAAATTTTTAACAATTTTCATCAATTTGGTAAATTTTGGTAAGTTTTTACAAAATATTTTCATCTGTAACTAAAGAGCCAAGTTCATTACAGATAGAGAAAATTGTAATAAGCAAGAATTTTCAGTAAAGTAAGATCTACAAACACATCACCATCACCAAAACACAATTGTGTCATGAATCCATCTGTGTCCTTTGTTTAATATGCACATAGACCAAAGTGAGCAACACAGGCTCTTAAGAGCCTCTAGTTTAGCCATGGCGTTCTCAGTTTATTTTCGACATATAAAAAAGGGAAGAAAAAAAAGCAAAGAGACAGTCAAACTCATAAATCGAAAGTAAACTGACAACGCCATGGCTAAAAATAAGTTATAAGTTTGAATATCCCTCTGTTATTTTTCGCCTCTCTTTTTCAATTTATATCTATAAATCGAGACTGTTTTATAATTATATTGAGGTGTATGTCATGAAACTTAATACGTTTTTAACCGATGATAAAGGAAATTTATATTTTTATTCCAGGTATAGGTGTGGACAATATGTTTATTCTTTTATCTGGTTTGGCCGATACAAAGTGTGACGATTCCGTCGAAGCACGTATCGGTAAGACAATAAGGACAAGTGGGATTGCTATCACCATAACATCAATAACAGACATCGTAGCGTTCTGTGCAGGTGCAGCATCAGTATTTCCTAGTGTCCGAAATTTTTCTTGGTATACAGGTAAATTCTAAACTTTAATTGAAGTTTTTTCTTTACTATACGGATGTAAGAAGATGTGGTATGAGTGTCAATGAGACAACTCTCCATCCAAGTCACAATTATAAAAGTAAACCATTATAGGTCAAAGTAAGGTCTTTAACACGGAGCCTTGGCTCACACCTAACAGCAAGCTTTAAAGGGCCCCTAAAATTACTAGACTAAGTGTAAAACCATTCAAACGGAAACCCAACGGTCTATTCTATATGAAAAACAAGATAAGAGAAACACTTATGAACCACATCAACAAACGACAACTACTGAACATCAGATTCCTGACTTTCCTGTTAATAATAAATGTTAGATAAGTCATACAAATCTAATCTTGAACTTTATCTAAATTCTTTCTTAATTTAGGGAACTTGTTTTAGAAATTCAAATGTGACGTTACTTTGAGCGTAACAGTGGTTATGGCTAAGTTGTGAAGTTTTGTAATTTATCCGTTTTTGTTCTGTTCTGTCACCACTTTAGTTTAATCATGTATATCTATTATATAGTCAAAATTTACTGTTTGCAAAAGTATGTATTATTCTAAATTCTAAATAATATCAAAGGATGTTCTTATCCCAGGTGGATAACCCTGGCCGTATTGGTCATGACTTTTTGAAACTGTTGGTCCTCAGTGCTTTTTAGCTTTGTACTTGTTTTAGCTTTCAAACTTTTTTCATCAGTGCTTCGCTGGTTAGTCTTGTGTGGACGTGGCGCACGTCTGGCGTATTAATATTTTTAGCAAAGTGCCCTTTGTTAACTATTAATCGTTTGTTTCTCTGTCCTATATTTTCTCCCATTTATTTGTATTGTAGTCCTGTCATGTAATGTTGTCATTTTAATGTTATAATTAACATTGCCATTAAACCGGATCAACCCACCATTTTTATCTTAAAATGCCCTTAACCAAGTCAGGGAAATGGCCATTGTTATATTATAGTTTGTTTCTGTGTGTGTTACATTTTAATGTTGTGTTTCTGTTGTGTCGTAGTTCTCTAATATTTGATGCGTTTCCCTCAGGTTTAGTTTGTAACTCGGATTTTTTTTCTCTCTATCGATTAATGAATTTCGAACAGCGGTATACTACTGTTGCCTTTATTTAGGACAGGTGCAAACAATTACAGCGGGTTCAAACGTTTAAATGATACCATACCTTTACCCTTATCTCAAACAATAGTGTAACATCTCAAAATAGAAAGACATACTGTAGATTATCAATTGAAATGGCTTAAATCAATCAAACGACATACTAACACATGTTCACTTTTTAGGTTCATAAATTTCAAATTTTAAATAACAGCTCATTTATAATATTTACTGACAAAACTGAACAGGTGCACTGTTTTTATACAGATGGTTCATCTAATTTTAAATTAAAACTATCTTTACGAGATATGATTGTTAATTTGGTTGTGTTTCGGTAAACACCATTTTTTTAAATGAAAGAGCTACGAAATTAGGCACCAAATTTGTAAAGTGTTATTTAAATGCACTATGTGAACAGCTATTATTTTTAACTAGTTTATATAGATATATATTTATAAATCGGTTTTTCTGTTACAGGTTGTGCTGTTTTGTTTTGTTATTTCAATTACCTGACATTCTACACCGGAATCATGACTATCAATGAAGTTCGAGTTTCCAAACAGCGCCATTGGTTCACTTGTTGCAAAACAAAATCTCATCAATCACTCAAGGAGGAAGGAAAATCAAAAACAGTTGTCTTACTTTGTGGAGGTGCCCCACGTCAGAAGAGAGAAGAAGTTGAAGGACCCATTGAAAAATATCCAAAAATTCTATTAAAAAATGCTGTGAAGAGTAAACCAACAAGGATTATTATCATACTACTATTTTTAGGCTATTTAGGTGTTTCGGCATGGGGTGCATGGAATTTTCGTGAGGATCTTGATCTCAGAAACTTAGTCTCTAGTGACTCTTATCATTATAAATTTTATGACACAAACTTAAAATTTTTCAGTCAAAGCTTCTTCGTATCTTTCTATGTAAAATCTGAAATTGAATATAGATTTTCATCAAATGTTTTAAAAACTTTATTAAGAAAAGCTAAAGAAGATAAAGATATTCATAGTACCTTTGAGCTCTCTTGGTTAGATACATATACGAAATCCCCAGCATTTTCAAATGCATCGCAATCGAATTTTATTTTGGGATTGAAGACTTTTCTAAACACTCATGGCAACATATTTGTTAACGATGTCATTATTAGAAACAATTCAATTGTTGCATCACGATTCCATGTTCTCAGCAAAAGCCTTACAACATCAAGCGATCAAGCTTCTCTAATGGTTCGTGTCAGAGAAATTGCAAAGTCATCCACTCTGCCAGTATTTGTCTTTTCACCAAGTTTTGTTTTCTTTGAGCAATATGTACAAATTGTTCCACAAACAATACAAACTCTTGCAATAGCTGTATCTGTTGTGTTTTTGGTCACCGCTATATTTATGCCTTTGCCTGTCCTTATACTTTTGGTAACTGTTTCTGTTTCAATGATCATGGTAGGGGTTATTGGATTAATGCAAATTTGGGGTCTCACTTTAAGTTCTGTGACGATGATCCATATTGTCATGTGTGTAGGATTTTCTGTTGATTTCAGTGCCCATATTTGTCATGCGTATGCGCATGTCCCAGGTGAAAATAGAGATGCTAGAGTAAGTACAGCATTGGATTTGGCAGGAGGTCCTATATTAAATGGGGCACTTTCTTCTGTTATTGGTATAGTTGTGCTGGCTTTTTCAAAATCATACATTTTCTTTTCCTTTTTTAAAGTGATGTTCATCGTTGTTGTTGTGGGTGCTATGCATGCCATTTTTCTTCTTCCGGTATTGCTCTCTTGGATAGGCCCTATTTACGGAACACCAGAAACAGAACCAGTCAAAGACAAAATGAAATATTCACAGAAAGAAGTTGAAAAACATAACGAACTTATGAATTATCAACAGAATACTATACCACGGTTATCAACAGCAAGCCTACGAAGTTTAAATAAGGCTTCTTAACTATTGTTTTACTTATTCCAAGAACAATTACTTTTGTGGTGCCATTTAATGCTTATATAATTTGCTTTGCTTACAAAAATGAAGGATATCATAGTTTTCTAAGCAGCGTTTTATTAAATTTTTTGTCGTTTCGTCGTCGCCCACAGTTCATTTGAAATTGCGTTGTCAGTTTCTCTCAACTGATTTTTTTCTGTGTTTTGCTTCCTCCTTGTTATCTTCCACTTCTAGTTTTTCCAATTAAACAATTTGAATTTAATTGATAGACTGGTTATTTTTTTTTTACCTGCTTACAAAAAGCATTTATATTTCTAATATTCGACCTTCTGCATCTTGAATATTTTTTCATTTCAGTCACAAAAAAAGTAGACTGATTCATTGTTTTAAAACAGTAGATATATTTTTGGCTAGATATGTAATAGAAATTTTCTGAAAACTCAAGAATGAGCTACTAAATAATGCCTGTAATCAACATTAAATAATGTTTAGAGATACTAACAATAGTTAATACTAGTACGTTTATATCAAATTTTATACAACAAAACTTTCGCGTTTAGTACCGACACAATATTATTTTAATGCTCATGATTTCCTGATTTATCGTCCAGAAGATATGATTTTTATAATATAATTTATCATAAGACCTCTGTAAGGAGACAATATCGAGTTCTAAATATCAAAAGAAAAAATCGTCTTATATGTAAAGATAACGAGAATAATCTAAACATTTAAAATAGTTGCAACTTTGGGATAGGGAATATATGAATGTTAAATGTCAATATAATGATACATTTAACAATTCTCACAAAATTGCATAATTCAAAATGCTCTGTAACAGGTAGTGTAAAAGTTTATTCATTTAGTTAACGATACGTATTGCTAGTTTCTGCTGAAAGATCTCATATGATGGTTCCTCTTGATCACTCTTTTAATGAAAGTATTCTAGAACGTCTGAAATAAGTTCGTTTACTCAAAATTAAAACTTGTTTTTATTCGAGCGTCACTGGTGTAAAAGAATACAAACTGATTGCAGGATAGGTATCAATGTAGTTGAACTAGTTAAACCACTAGGGAATTTAGGTCCCTTAAATGAAATAATAAACCTTGTGGTCAAAATATGTCATTATCTTAAAAGCAAAATCACGTTTACGATTTTTTAGTTGGTTGATTTTATAAGCTTTGGACTCTAAATATGAACAAAGCCTGAACAAATCCAGATATAATTGATAAATATTGCCAAAAACAATCATAGGTGATATGTGTGATAACACCTTATTAAACCTGTTTTTGCTTTTCTATGCTATTATTAAGAACTGTTAGATTATTTTGATATGAATTTCAGAATTGATAATGCATATGTGGTGGGCATGAGGTATGATTCAACACGCCTTTTAATATGCTTGTAATAGTATGTGTGAGTTAAAACTGCGTGTATGAAATACTGTACTTGTTTTAATTTTATGTTAACTTAATTGTGTACATATTTAAACGAAGTAATTTATAATGTAAATTAATGTTTTAACATAAAAATCATATCTTGAGTTTATATCTTAATTTGAGCCCTTTTGATACATATACAAACACATCAAACACATTCGTTTGATGTGTTTGAACTTTTGAATTTGCCATTTGATTTGGAACTTTCCTTTTTGAATTTTCCTCGGAGTTCAGTATTATAAAACCAGGTTCAATCCACCATTTTCTACATAAGAAAATGCCTGTACCAAGTCAGGAATATGACAGTTGTTATCCATTCGTTTAATGTGAACTTTTGAATTTGTTATTTGATATGGGACTTTCCTTTTTGAATTTTCCTCGGAGTTCAGTATTTTTGTGTTTTTACTTTTTGCACCATCTAGATTATTTTAGCGCATTTTAATCAGTGTTTTAAAAATATTGAATTCACTGAGTAAATAATCACAACTTAGCCTGGATCCAGCACATAATCTTCAAATATCAGCATATATGAATTCATCACTAGTAGAACATTACACTGAAAAATGTACCGTGTAAATTAAGAAACAATTTTTTATTGTTTGTTTCCTGCTTGTGAAACGATTGCATATGGTCTTTGTTTGACCGGTCTACATGAACTTATTAGACAACTCGGCCACCATAGTATCTTTTTTCTTGTTTTAAGGAAATTGTGTCTGAACTCAAATGTATATGTTGGGCTAACAAATCTTTTTAAGTATGCCAAATTTTAATGGCCAACTCGAAATTTTTCACACATCTAGGTTTTAAAAAAAAAGATATTTATATGAGATCAGTCAAAGTGTCGGACTGGATTACAACACGGACTACTCAAACACATTGAACGAACGTATAACAACTCTGTAAATATAGACAATACAAATGCCCATTGGAACTCCTATAACGACTAAAATTGTGCCACGTTTACAATGCTATCAATAAAAAAAGTTATCCTAGAATGGCAAGTTCATATGCACAGCTATGTCAATATAATGGAATTTGATGCGACTGTATTTTACAAGTGAGAGGTTAAGCAACCTATAAAACCTGGTTCAATCCACCATTTTGTACACAAGAAAATGCCTGTACCAAGTCAGGAATATGAGTTGTTTTCCATTCATTTGATGTATTTGAGTTATTGATTTTGCCATTTGATTAGGGACTTGCTGTTTTGAATTTTTCTCAGGGTTCAGTATTAATGTGATTTTATTTACTACTAGTTTTTCAACATTCAATACAAAGAGCTGTGTGGCATATTTTCAACATTTCTAACCTCAACCTTCAAAAGGTTAAACTTGTATAAATGCAGTACAAACCGTACCATTTCTTAGAATACAATTTGACAGCTTGACATGTGTACTTATACTGGTAGAATTCCAAAGTTGTGCCACTACGAGATGAAACATAGAGATCAAATCTGGGAACCAGTGGGTAATCAAATAAATCAAAGCGCTGAAAGCGCTGAAGGCAGTTAACCAAAAACCAAGGCAACCGTTATTATGAAAACTGTGGCAAAGTTGCCTCAACATTAAACATTCATATATAGTACATTTATGTTTATCTAATGATTTATTTATTAAGGCAAATAATTTATATGTTATCAAGGTTTCAAAAGCAATGCATATTTTTATGGTGAGTCTGCAGTGGTACAAGTTCCCAATGATTGCAGTTGTTCTACTTGGTAGTTAACCTTGGTTTTATTTGAATGCTAGAAGTTCAAGTTGACTTAGTATGAACATGTAATAGTATGAATGGACTGGTTTCCCTGGAAAGAAAACTGAATTTGTTTTCTATAGTACAAAAGTTATGAGACACGAATCAGACAAATGTTCACTACAACAGGGATCAAAGGTGAGGTCTGACTGACTTGTCCATAGTAAATGTAAATGATTTGTTACTTTGTCCCATACATATGAATATATATAATTTAGGGGTGGGGATCTCAACGGTTTTCAAGTTCTCAAACAGGTAGGGGTAGGCAGAGGATTTAGGAGGGGTAGGGTGACCCCAGGGACTCCCCCTATATTTCCTTTAATTAGTTATATTGGCCCATATATGAATATATATTGTTTTGGTGTGGGATCTCGACCGTTTCGAAGTTCTCAAACAGGAGGGTTGGGGTGACCACAGGGACTTCCCTTATATTTCATTTGATTTGTTATATTGTCCCATACATGAGTATATATGGTTTAAGGGTGAGGATCTTGACCATTTTCAAGTTCTCAAACAGGAGGGTGTACAGTGACCCAAGTGACTCCCCTATCTTTCATTTGAATTGTTATATTGTCCCGTACATGAATATATATGGTTAAGTGGTGGGGATCTCAACGGGTTTCAAATTCTCAAACAGGTGGGGGTGGGGTGACCCAAAGGACTCCCCCTATTTTTCATCTGATTTGTTATATTGTCCCATACATGAATATATATGGTTTAGGGGTGGGGATCTCAACAATTTTTAAATTCTAAAACAGGAGGGTTTGGGTGACCCCAGCGACTCTCCTATATCATTTTTGCCTATATTTCATTGATTTTTCATATTGTCACAAACATGAATATATATGGTTAAGGGGTGTGGATCTCGACCGTTTCCAAGTTCTCAAACAGGAGGGGTGGGGTAACTCCAGAGACTCCCCCTATATTTCATTTTATTTATTATATTGTCCTTACTTGAATATTTGCAGGGGCGGATTCAGTCGGAGGGGGGCGGGCGTGCACCCCCTTAAATTTGCAAAGCATGGGTTGTTCTCAGCTTAATAAAGAATATTCCGATAATTTTACCTCAAATTTTTTTTAAGCCTCGCTCTGCTTGGAGAAAATTTAAGTTTGCGGCCCTCCTAACCTAAAATCCTGGATCTGCCCCTCATATGGTTTAGGGGTTGGGAGCTAGACCATTTCCAAGTTATTAAACAGGAGGGGGTAAAGTGGCCCAAAGGATGCCACCTATATATCTTATGATTTACTTACATTCAGGTATATATAATATAGTTGCATTATTTGTGAAAATAAAGAAAGAAACTTTCAGCTACTTTAATTGACCCTTCAAAATTGAGATAAAAAAATAACCCTTTGAAATTGCAGTAATATGTTTACACTTTAAAAGCATCTCACATGCATTATCATCATTCATCACTGATTAAGAAAATTTAGACTGTGACCATGAACATGTATATATTTGTTTAGGGGCCAGCTGAAGGACGCCTCCGGGTGCGGGAATTTCTCGCTACATTGAAGACCTGTTGGTGACCTTCTGCTGTTGTTTTTTTCTATGGTCGGGTTGTTGTCTCTTTGGCACATTCCCCATTTTCATTCTCAATTTTATTAGATATACTATTCCCAGCTGTAACGTTGTATTGGATTTTTAAATTAAAATTTGTCAAAAAGAATTTTGAGTTTCTGTATAAAATATTTTTCTGCTTTTTCTTTCTTTAACATATATCTTTTGGTTTACAATTCTAGTGTTTATATTCATTTACCATGCATAGATGTATTTTTTCACCTGTTTGGATTTATTTGGTAATTGATCGCCAAACCCGGAATTACCCTTATCCGCTTCCGGAATCGGAACCGATATTGTTAAATTTTGTCTTCACGGCCGCCATTGTTATGTGTTTACAATGTTGTTTTTGTCAATCAGATACGATTTTACTCGAATTTATACATTATTTGTCGGCGATTTTCTGTATAAAGCTAGCGGTTGAACAAAATGAACATCGCTGTCATGAAAAATAATGATAAAAATAAGTTTTTAGCTCGTTCAATTGGAGACTTTTGAGAACATGGTGAAAAGGTTTGCAAAGTTAATTCTCATTTTCTTTCAAGTGGAAGGTGACTACGTCGGGCGTAGCTAGAAACCAACTATCCTAGTCGAAATTCCGCTTGTAAAAGTGGAAGGTTGCGGACCTCGGCCCACCGCTAATTTGCACACCTGCCTCCAAATTGAAAAGATATGAAAATTTCTTTTTCTAATTTGAAATTGCCGCCAACAGCATGAACAGTTGAACTTATTATATAATAGACTACTGACGTAGTTGTACTACGTATTGATGACAAACAATATTCCTACGACTTTTGCCATTTGGGAAATCTTAACTACTTGTCTTAAGAGATTTTCGGTGATTAAATATTTCAAACAATTGTTCTTTGACATCTTAGCTAAAAGCACAAGTCATAATGAACTACCCAAGGATTCTTAATAAGCACTACTTCCTATGTGTAACTTCAAAACTTTTGGATAAATCGACAATCATTTATGGTTTTTCTGGTCATATTTTTTGTAATCTAGAATAAAAAGTATTAAAAAAGTGTTCAATTAGTTATATATAACATAGTAGCAAGCTAGATAATAACAATGGCAAGTATTTCAGCATTTATTGGGTAGAACACAAATCTAGGGTGCTCGCATAATGCAGCTTAACTGCATAAAAATATTTTGTGATATTTAATATCTCCTCAAAATATGTATGGTTTGTGAAACAACTGTATTTTACAAAATGCAACTTGAACCATTTATTTTGAACAAGTTGATTCAATATTGTGTACTTGCTGATTTTTTCATTTTTGTAAAATAAAAGTCTAGAACAGAAAATTGATCTACTGTGATAGCTGTCTCTTAAACATAATTATAGCCCATAATCGTTTTCTCATGCTGAAATGACACTTAGTATTTATGAAAAACAATGGGCACTTATAAAGGCACCTTCAACCATTTACCTTTTAGGTGAAAGAAAGTGGTAATAAACTCATCATAGATACCAGGATTGAAATTCTATGTTTACACCATACACACGGTTCATCTACAAAAGACTCATCAGTGACACTCAAATCACAAAATGTTAAAAAGGCAAAATAAAATACAAAGTTGAAGAGCATTGAGGACCAAACATTCCTAAAAGTTTTGCCAAATGAAGCTAATGTAATAACAACAGTTATAGATAAGCAGCATTAAAAATTAACGAATTTTTTTTACAGATTTTATATTTATCTCAAATACATACATATGTAAAAAAATCAAGAATAACTATAACAATAATAAATACAAGTACAAGATATGGCTACAGACGAATAGATATAACTGTTGACCAAACACAGAGATCATCACCATTACATACAATACATGCTTGCTAGATTTCTAAATCAAAGCCTTAAAGGCTGTAAAAGCAATTGCTGCCATGTTAATGTTTGGGGATTTTTATTTTTCATTCACATATATACAAGAATTAAACCTGACATGAGTGTTGTCTAGTTAAAAGTAAGAAGGTTTTAACTTTATATAAATAAAAGACTTTAGCAGAAAGTCATTTTTAATATGTTTTATATTTCACAAGGAGACAACACGTTTACCAGGCTAAAGTTGGGGTCAAATATACATGTGCTGAAACATATAACTCAAAAAGAAATCATCATGGATTATCCCCTGGTAGTGTTTGTAACTTCCTTGGCAATAATTTCCTTTATTGATTTAATTTTAACAATTTTCATTATTAATTTATATTTAACCATTAACACAAATGATTAAGTTAAAACATTTCAACTTTCCAGACGCAAATGTTAAAAAACGGGAAAGAAATAAAATATCTTACAAGACATAAACATGTAAAGAATAAATGTATATTTCAGCTTAATAAAAATATTTTCATAATGTTACTTTGTCATCATTTTTAAAACTAAGTTCCAAACATTATTGCTCAGTTGATATGTGTCCTTCTGATGCGGTACGAGCACAGGCACTTGTTTCTATCCATAGGAAGGTCGATTATCCATATAAATAGTTTTATATGGATAGTCGACCTTCCTATGGATAGAAACAAGTGCATGTGGGTACGAGATAACTACAATTCTCATGCAATCCCGAAAAGGGGGGTCATCACAGACAAACATGACATTAAATCGTTATCTCTGAACTAGTATATATATTGTATAGGGGCCAGCTGAAGGACGCCTCCGGGTGTGGGAATTTTTCGCTGCATTGAAGACCTGTTGGTGACCTTAATTCTGCTGTTGTATGTTTTTCTATGGTCGGGTTGTTGTCTCTTTGACAAATTCCCCATTTCCATTCTCAATTTTATTATACGAACAAGAACAAACAGCTCTACGTTGCTTTGATATTTATCAATTTTCAGGAAACATTGCGAAAAATGATCTTCAATATTTCGAAAACATGTGAAATAAAATTGCTAACACAGTGGACCTTCGAGTGTCAACAAACGTAGTAGACTTGTTCACTGAAAAGACGAGGATAATGGTTTCATCTGACATTTGTTATGCAAACCCAGTTTTGATCATGATATTTAAAAAGACGTACTTTTTTTCAATCTATGTATTAATAAACTAGAAAATTCCAAATTGTAAATATCTCTTCATCTGGACCGACTTGGCATCTACTACGTTTGGACGGGTCCATTTCATTAGTAAGGTGATCGATAAATATTACTGAGTTTTGACTGAAAAGGAAAACGAACTTATTGTTATGTGTTTTCAACAAGGGTTTCGTTCCGCTAAATTATTTGCGCAAATAAAGTTTGTCTAATTTTAGATTACAGGTAATAATTTGACATTAACCTGTGTAGTGATTTTGATTTTACGATAAATGTATGAATGAACGATAATTTTATGAATGAACAAGAGCACCTGACCTCTTAAAGAAACACAAATTAAACATAAAAAACCGTATTTATTAGGAGATAATTCAGTTAAATTTTCAATACTAAATCAACAACTGAAATGAATCCATATTTTGTTGAAACATCGTACGAACGGCGGAAAACGGAATCGCATTTATTAAAATGTACTTTTTTTCACTCGGACTTCTATGTTATTTGATAGTCAAACGGTTGACCCTTTAAATACAAAAATACATCTACAAGAACATATTCTGAAACTTCTTAAATCCACTAACTTTTTTTTAAAGTTTCAAGCTATGTATTGCATTAGAAAACATACATAGGTGTTAAAGAATGACTGACCAGGAGCCTGTTTAACAAAATACTATGGCTTGATCTGGGCGGAGTCTCTGATCTGGGTCACAAAGATGGCCATACGCGACGGCATAAAAGCAATTGCTTTAAAAAATCATTTTCCATTCTTTTTGATATTCAGACTATAAATTCTATCATTATAATATTATTGATTCATTAAATCTTAATTAAACAAAAATATTCTTTATTCTTATCTTAAAATTTCTTTTTATCTTATTTGAGCCAAAACAAAAATTTTTTTTTTTGTCATAGTGTATATTCATTATTATTCATGAGATGTCAATTTTCTTTGATTTTTGTGGGTACAAATGAACCACAATGTCAATGTTCAAGGAAGTACTTATTTTACTTAGCCTAGTATGGACTATTGAGTCTTAAGTAAAACCACAAAATCACCCACAAAAATAAAATACAATTCTTCCTAAATCAATAATAATAATGTGTCCAAAGAACACTGATGCCCACTTGCACTATCATTTACTATGTTCTGTGGACCGTAAAACTGGGGTCACAAATCTAATGTGGCATTGAAATTAGAAAAATCATATCATAGGAAACATGTGTATAAAGTTTCAAGTTGATTGGACTTCAACTTATTCTAAAAGTACCTTGACCAAAAACTTTAACCTGAAGCAGGACAGACAGACAGACGAACGAACGAGCTGACACACAGACTAGAAAAACATAATGCCCATAAATTGGGCATAAAAAGGACATAAAACTAACAAGAATAAATCAATCTATATAATAATATAATAAGGTATCTTGGTTAAAATTAACTAGAGGCTCTAAAGAGCCTGTGTCGCTCACCTTGGTCTATGTGAATATTAAACAAAGGAAGCAGATGGATTCATGACAAAATTGTGTTTTGGTGATGGTGATGTGTGTGTACATCTCACTTTACTGAACATTCTTGCTGCTTACAATTATCTCTATCTATAATGAACTTGGCCCAGTAGTTTCAGTGGAATGTTTAGTAAAAATTTACAAATTTTATGAAAATTGTTAAAAATTGACTATAAAGGACAATAACTCCTTAGGGGGTCAACTGACCATTTCGGTCATGTTGACTTATTTGTAAATCTTACTTTGCTGAACATTATTGCTGTTTACAGTTTATCTCTATCTATAATAATATTAAGATAATAACCAAAAACAGTAAAATTTCCTTTAAATTACCAATTGAGGGACAGCAATCCAACAACTGGTTGTCAGATTCATCTGAAAATTTCAGGGCAGATAAATCTTGACCTGATAAACATTTTTACCGATTGTCAGGTTTGCTCTAAATGCTTTGGTTTTTGAGTTAAAAGCCAAAAACTGCATTTTACCCCTATGTTCTATTTTTAGCCATGGCAGCCATCTTGGTTTGTTGGCCGGGTCACCGGACACATTTTTTAAACTAGATACCCCAATGATGATTGTGGCCAAGTTTGGATTAATTTGGCCCAGTAGTTTTAGAGGAGAAGATTTTTGTAAAAGTTAACGATGGAAGCAGGACGACACGGACCACGACGGACGACGGACGCAAAATGATGGGAAAAGCTCACTTGGCCTTTCGGGCCAGGTGAGCAAAAAAGGGGTATGATTGCCAATGAGACAACCCTCCACAAGAGACCAACTTATTTCAGACAGATAAATAAATAATTAGCTAAAGGTCACTGTACGGCCTTCAAAAATGAGCAAAGCCAAAATCATAGTCAGCTATTAAAGGCCCAGAAATCTAAAAATGTAAAACAATTCAAATAAGAAAACGGACTAAGTAATCTATACCCCATATTTCCTTTTTTTTATAATACACAAGGAAATGTGGTGCATCTAAGTGGACTAGAATACTCACACATCCTGCCATAATCATACAACCCATCTGATCCACAATTAGTTTATCTAATGAAGATGGTGGGGAACAAAATCTCTGTTGAAATATTTGCATCACAGAATCTGATGTCTTTGGTGTGTCCTTCAGCGCCACAGCAATGTGTCCTAATGTTAGAATCGTGTTGGTAGATATCAGGTTTGATTCCCTATAGATTACAAAATGTTTTTTAAATTTCATTGTTAATAATTGTTTGTTTTTGTTTTTTTACAATAAAAAGAAGTAATTATTTGTCAGTATAAAGAAAGATCTTAAAGATGGTAAAGCTTGCAAAACATCATTCCAATATTATTCACTATTGTAAAGCTTGAACTTAAAATTGCTCTATTGTCATAAAAAAGCTTAAGAAAAGAAAACATTCTTAAAAAACATGCATATATGTTAAAAATATAAAAGAAAAAGTTTCTGGTATTTTAAAATGATAACATGTAAGAGGTGTGATTAATTATTAAGAAACTTAAAAGGGACACAAAATATACTGCTTAGATGGTTATGAATAAGATACCAGTAGTTTTTGTTATTTAATGTTAAATTAAAATGTATGTATGCTCAATTATAATAGTTTCTGTATGAACATTTTAGAATTGGGGAGGAAATTCGTGGATTGGCTGATTGATTGTTACCAGAGTCAATTGACAAATATTACATTAGGACTATAATAAATTACACAATAAATCAGTAAGAAATGATTGAAAAGGAATTTGAACAGGCAGATAGGCAGACAATTTTGGCTGCAACTAGACAGGATAAAGACTTGTTTAGAGAAGTCAGAAGTTCTGCCTTGCAACAGGCTACCAAAACTAGAGGCTCTAAAGAGCCTGTGTCACTCACCTTGGTCTATGTGAATATTAAACAAAGGAAGCAGATTGAAAATTGACTACAAAGGTCAATAACTCCTACAGGGGTCAATTGACCATTTCGTTCATGTTGACTTATTTGTAGATCTTACTTTGCTGAACATTATTGCTGTTTACAGTTTACCTATATCTATAATAATATTCAATATAAAACAGCAAAATTTCCTTAAAATTACCAATTCAGGGGCCGCAACCCAAAAACAGGTTGTCCAATTCATCTGAAAATTTCAGGGCAGATAGATCTTGACCTGATTAACAATTTTATTTCATGTCAGATTTTCTCTAAATTATTTGGTTTTTGAGTTATAAGCCAAAAACTGCATTTTACCCCCATGTTCTATTTTTAGCCGTGGCGGCCATCTTGGTTTGATGGCCAGGTCACCGGACACATTTTTTAAACAAGAAACCCCAAAGATGATTGTGGCCAAGTTTGGATCAATTTGGCACAGCAGTTTCAGAGAAGAAGATTTTAGTAAAAGATATATAAAATTTACGAAAAATGGTTAAAAATTGACTTTAAAGGGCAATAACTCCTAAAGAGGTCAACTGACCATTTTGGTCATGTTGACTTATTTGTAAATCTGACCTTGCTGAACATTATTGCTGTTTACAGTTTACCTATATCTATAATAATATTCAATATAATAACCAAAAACAGCAAAATTTCCTTAAAATTACCAATTCAGGGGCCGCAACCCAAAAACAGGTTGTCCAATTCATCTGAAAATTTCAGGGCAGATAGATCTTCACCTGTTTAACAATTTTACCCAATGTCAGATTTGCTCTAAATGCTTTGGTTTTTGAGTTATAAGCCAAAAACTGCATTTTACCCCTATGTTCTATTTATAGCCATGGCGGTCATCTTGGTTAGTTGGCGGGGTCACCGGACACAATTTTTAAACTAGATACCCCAATGATGATTGTGGCCAAGTTTCAAATAATTTGGCCCAGCAGTTTCAGAGGAGAAGATTTTTCTAAAAGATTACTAAGATTTACGAAAAATGGTTAAAAATTGACTATAAAGGGCAATAACTCCTAAAGTGGTCAACTGATCATTTTGGTCATGTTGACTTATTTGTAGATCTTACTTTGCTGAACATTATTGCTTTTTACAGTTTATCTCTATCTGAAATAATATTCAAGATAATAACCAAAAACAGCAAAATTTCCTTAAAATTACCAATTCAGGGGCAGCAACCTAACAACGGAATGTCAGATTCATCTGAAAATTTCAGGGCAGATAGATCTTAACCTGATTAACAATATTACCCCATGTCAGATTTGCCCTAAATGCTTTGGTTTTTGAGTTATAAACCAAAAACTGCATTTTACCCCTATGTTCTATTTATAGCCATGGCGGCCATCTTGGTTAGTTGGCGGGGTCACCGGACACAATTTTTAAACTAGATACCCCAATGATGATTGTGGCCAAGTTTGGTTAAATTTGGCCCAGTAGTTTCAGAGGAGAAGATTTTTGTAAAAGTTAACGCAGGACGACGACGGACGACGACGGACGACGACGACGGACGACGACGGACGCCGGACGCCAAGTGATGAGAAAAGCTCACTTGGCCCTTCGGGCCAGGTGAGCTAAAAACAAGATCATCAAATGAATATGAAGAATGGACCAAATCTTACTGCTATGATTTCAAACTAGTTGATCAAGATATAAAAATAAGGGATGAGGTATAATAGCTAATGAGAAATCTATTCACAGGAGTCCTAATGATGTTTATGTATGCAACAATGAGTCACAGCATGACCTTCAACAATGTGTAACCTATACTGTAAAATCAGGTTTAAAATACTCAACATGAAACAATTTAAAAAAGAAAACCAACCTTAGAAGGTTCATTTCTCAAACTTTTTACTCTTTACTTAGTGATGCCTCTCAACTTTCCAAAACTAAGCATAAAATATTTCACACAGTAACCATAATATTTCTACAAAATTTACATCATAAATATGACTATGATCCAGTGTTTTAAAATTCTTGTTATTTCTAATACATTGAATAATACTTTAATATTTGTTTTCCCATGTGAATATTTTAGACACAAATTCCTTTTGATAAAAAATCTGAAGACAATATGAAATATCAGAGACCTCATTTTCCCATTGTAAAATTCATAAAAAAATAATTTGCTGTACAGAATTATTCTTTTTCAAATGTTTGAATGTTGAAAAACAAACAAACAGACATTTCTTAATTTTTCGTTACTCTGATTTAAAATACATTATCTAATGAAAAGGGACTAGAAAATGGAACTGTAATTTAGAATTTCAACAGCAAAATTTGTTTAGACACGGATTAAAGAATGGTTCTGGTCCTTTAATTTTTTGTTTGTTTTTTTGGTAAGAAAGGTTTTGATTAAGTAATAAAAATTGACAGTGTTCTTTGACAATTAAAGTTCACATTGATATAGTTTGTTCAGTTAATTGTCAAACATACATATACCTAAAGGTAAGGGTGGAAATGAGACAGATGAACATGATGATCATTTCAATGAGAAAACTACTAGCACCATACACAAGAAACACATACAAAAGGACAGCACACATGGAAGTTGAATTCATACCAAGTACAAAGGAATAGACCATCGCTATTCTGAAATCTGAGCCACTTGACCTGAGAATTTTTTCCTCTTGTTCTATGAAGGCATATAGCAATCATCTTTTCATTTTAGTGTCCTATATTTTTTATAATATTGTCAAAATTTTACAATACCTGTATCCAGTAATGACAGACAAATGGCGATATGGTGTATTCAAAATCAAATATTTTAAACCCCCCAACTCTAAACTTCACCTAACAAAGTAGTTTGAAAAGCCCTGGCATAGGAAAAAAAAGTTAACATCTAGAGACAAGTCATGTTATGTGTTGACCCTAGAAACCAGGATCGGGAGGCAGGAACAATGACTCGGTATTTAAAATTAACATAATTTGAATTAAGACCTGTAATTTTGGCATCAATGACATAATTTTAACATGTGTTTCCAAATTAAATGAAACACTACATTTACCAAACAACAACGTCTTTCAACAATAACCCATCAGAACTTGGTAGAAAAACTGTGGCGATTTGTAAAAAATAAACAGTGTGGTTCTTACTAATTTCTTGTCAGTGACCTACAGGTATAAGGTAGATAACTGTGGAAAAACCTAGTAAATGTACAGAATAACCATATATTGTCTCAAAATATAAATTTTATTTGTACAAGGCTTAGAAACAGGTAGAAAACAAGGCTTTGCAGAGCCTTTCTACCATTTTGAGCCGGCTACAAATAAAATCAATTATTCAGGACAAAATATTGTTATTCTTTATAAACTGCAACTCCTATCACTGTTTTAATTGAAATATTTACAGGAAAAAACATCATTTTTAATTTGGAGCAAACAACTTAAAATTTCTGCAAACCTACATGTTTTATTGCATATTGTCAACGTCATAAACAAGGTATTATACAGTCAGTGACTGTATATCACAAATGAATATACGGTCAATGCAATTTGACTGCGCAAATAGCATAGTGGCAGTATATAAATAAATAGTGTGAGATCCTTGCTTAACAGTTGAGTCAGGCAGATTAAAATGATATGTTAAAGTTAACATGAAATATGAACAACAAATTGTGGGATTTCACCAATTCGTAATAAATGCCAAGAAATATTTTAGCCTCTATATTAAAAATAACTTTAAAATGTTTTTAAAAATCTATAATAATTTAAGTTAAAAGTCTTGACATATTGACCATTATAATTTTAAAACATCTTTGATCATCTTTTGATTAACAATGGGATCAATGTATTAATATGCTTACACTATTCCTAAATGAAAACCTGCTAAAAACTTCATAATATATACATACATTTATAAAGACAAATTCCATGTTTAGTAATAGTAAACCCTTAAAATTATGCTCATTAGAAAAATAAATTTTTGGTTTTCACAAAATTTGGTAATCAGTAATTGGTAATCAGTAATTGGTAATCATTAATTGGTAACCAGTAATTGTTAATCAGTAATTGGTAATCATTAATTGGTAACCAGTAATTGGTAATCAGTAATTGGTAATCAGTATTAAAATGCTAAGTAAAAATTGAAATTTCTAAAAATTGTAACTTTAATGTTACTTTATTGGATACAACATGTGGATGAACAGACGAACAAAGAGACAAAAACATCATATTATACAATCACTCTTTTCTCATTCAACAAATATTATCACAATAAGTTCTTGCAGACGATTTCATTGAGTGTGTTGCCAAAAGTAATATCTTTGGTTAGCTTTCTTATTAGCTGAACCATGAAGTCATTATTAGATCCGGTAAACTACACTCTTTTTTGAAGTAGTATAGTCCAACAGACAGTGGAAAGGGATTAATATAAGTTGCAAAATTTGTTTCCCAATCCACTATAAAATAAATATGTTTAAACTAACAGACATATAGAGTGGTTTTCTGTCGGACTTGTTCTTAAAACGGGGTAGTTTACCTAACCTAACAATGACTTTACGGTTCAGATAACAAGCAAGCTAACCAAAGATATTACCTTTGGCTACACACTCAATGAAAAGGCTGTAAAATAGAGAGATATACATGCTCCTCTAGTCATTGCCAAAGAAGTACCATCTGAAACAATTTAACATACTTGTATCATGGAATATTACAATATTTATTTGAGCACTGAATTGTATCTTTTAATTTTAATCATCACACAGAGCAAACAAATGGCAACAGTTAAATGCCATAACAAAGTGTAAACACTAAAGCACCACAGTCTATCGTCAAATAACAAGGGAGGATGCTCTTGTCTTATCTATATTATCATCATCGTCATGGTCACCAGCATGCTCGTCCAACTGCCTTTTAGCAAATTCAATAAACACCTGAAAAAAGATAAAAAAATCTATAAGTCTAAATACCAAAAATAATATTAATTTATGTTTTTAAGGAATGACTGTAATATTTGTCTGTTTATTTAAAAACAAAACACTTAAATATGTGGTGCACACTTTTGATAAACCTCATTCTGCTCTGGGATTATAAACTCTAAGACAGGGATGTCACATAATATACCCTCTCTAAGAAATGAATTGCACATATATAACCAATAGCCCTGCCTTAATGTTTTTTCTAGTACCAGGTATTTGTTAAAAATTCACCATGAATATATTTTTCGCGTACATGAGGGATTTAGACATTTTCTGTGAAAATGGTTTTATCGTGTGTGAAAAAAATTGTAATAACACTTTATGACATCAATTAAGTATTTGATGTATAAATCACATGATTTTAAATTAAAAACTTATTATTGATTAATGAATGTGACACGTTCCTTTTCCCTCGGCAGTTTAACTAATATTTCATGAAAAATAATTTCTGATGTCAAAAGTATTCAGCTAAACAACAAATTAATGTAAATAAAAGTTTTTAAAACCTTATAGATTACTTACGCACAGGTAAATGTGCTCTTTCTGTTAGCTCTCTAATGTAAATGAAAATTAATGTCCCTCATAAGGGAGACAACTAAAATAGGGATCGCTAATTACAGGGTCAATTACGGGAATTGGCAAATAGCCTATTGGGGTGAAAAACATATTTCCCCCGCAGTTTCCTGAATATATACTGAGATGTCTGTGTTGTTATCCAATTACAATTTGTAATCCATAATATAACTTTACAGTACTTGGAAAAATTGATTGGCTCTGCTTATACATAGAATTCTGATGTCTTAATAGTGGTCTTTTCCTCCCTTCTTTATAATCAAAGAGCAGATTGCTCTTAGGGATACGATTGCCATTGTTTTCATTGACAAATGTATACATGTAGCTGGATAATATTATTTTCAAAAGTAAAGTGTAACAGTATGAACAATGTACTTATTGTGTTTTATTTTTGTACTATCAATTCCAAGTTTACTTTCCACAGCAGACACTGAGACTGAGAGTGAGAGAAAGTATTTTACTTCGCATCTTATCACCTATAATTTTTTCCTACGTTAATTCTAGGAGGAACCCCATTCCTAACTCTTTAAATATTTAATTTTCTTTGGGTCAGTGGTCATGACTCCTTTCCGTACACACTCCTCGGTTTAAATTGCAATCGTTTTTAATATAATACGACGTTTATTGACAGAAAGAGTTAATTTTTCTCAACGTGTTGTATCGTATTTAGATTCAGAATTGATAAAAGTTACTTCAGGAAGGGAGACAACTCGAAACGATAATATGGAAAATCCATTTCGCCTGAAGGGGTATTGTAGTTACACCTTTACGATGTGAACTACATTTATTTTAATTTAAATGATGCATATGATTTAAAATTATGCAACAGCAATAATCCTCAATAGCAGACATACATCCCATGAGTTTTAAATTAATCAATTGAGTGGGGAATCCAGAGCAACCATTCAATCTAATACCCCTTGAAGTCAAGAAAACTATATGCATGCGCATAATTACCTAAACAAACCCTGAAGCAAGAACGTATATTAAATGTAAATTTAACGACCTAGATGGTTTTCTATTTCTTTATGAAAGTACAATATCAAAGATCATTTTCATAACGGTGACATATAAGAAAAACTCCACTTCAGTTCTTATATGACAGAAATAGATTTATCGGAATTCAAAGAACTCTCGCAATTTTATCAAAACTCGGGAGATCTCTCTGACGTGTTTCTAAATTTATAAAAACACTAAATATAAATACTGCTTACTTCTGATTTTCCGTGTTGTTAAAAACACGCATACAAGTTAAGGGAAATATCAAACATGAAGATTATGAAGAGACCATTATAGGAAAGTTGTTTAAGTTCAATCCCTTTGTTTGTTTTTACTTTTTAAAGCAAGACAATCATAAGAATCTGAGATGTTCCTTAATGTTTAGAATAAAATGGTGGACGTGCGGGCATGGCTCTGAGCATATAATATAAGCAATTGTATCCCAAAAACAAATACATTTCCTAGAACAATTGAATGACTTTGTCTAAAACAGACATATAAAATTTTCAGGTCCAAATTTCTATCCTCCCTCCTTCATCGTCTTTTATAAATTTCTAAGACAAACTGAAGAGCACAGTATGAAACATGTAAACTTATACATAAGATATATATGGCTTTTACCTGTTCCAAAGTGGACTGACTAAAACTGTACTCTTCCATTCCATGATGACGTTTACCTAAAATATAAATGGTCATTGATAAAAAGAAAACAGCCTAATCGTCTTTAAATTATCAAATAGTTTATATGTTAAGTGGTGCATATCTATTGTTTTCACTAAGTCATTATGAAATATCAAATTGATAGAAGATAAACACAGAAAATCTTCAATGTTCACATATTTTTTCAATACTCTCCCAGTGTCCTTTACACATTACTGCTATTTTTTGCCTGATTTCTAAAACATTTCCATATAATTTGACATCATAACAGGAAATGTCTGATGCCAAAATGAAAGATCACTAATTTAATCTAATAGTTATAATAATCACAATAAAAGTATTTTATATGAAATAATAATCTTTATTTCATATCTAGTAATAAACATAATAAAGTTGTATATATATAAAATACATAAGAGAATAATTCATGTCATATTTCGTATCGTATGCCGTATCAGCCAGAGAGCCTTTAGGCCAAAGGGATGATATTGGTCGAGGGTGATAGGGCATGTGATACGGATTTTGCCATGTATTACTCTGTTTATCATATATTTTAATAGAATCAGATTCATGGGATATTCATTTTTTTTTAAATTGTCCGAAATTATAAGCAAGAAAAGAACGTTATGATTGTGCTGTATTTTCCCAGCTGTCTTTTTTTCCATAGACTTCCTTATTTGCTTACTATCCACATCATAATATCCCCAATAACCTTATTACATTTTCAATATACGTTTAAGACAAAGACAATGTATTAAAATGCATCCACCAACGATACTGTCCTAGTATTTCAACAAAAATTTATATTAAAAAAATAAATATTGTTGGATGTAGAAATGTTGAAAGTTTTATTGTTTATTCGGTGATGATATTATTCACGATCTGGGTTCATTTCAATTTCTGAAGAGGTGAACACCAAAAAAATATTTCTTGAAAGTTTGCCATCATGTTCTCTAATCAAATTAAAATCGTAAAAATTTCCATTTGTGTTTAACCCATCAGGTAATGAAAACAAACTTCACAAAAATTAAGACCAAATAAACAATAAAACTTCAGATATTTCCATCTTATTGTGTCTTTTTTTTTTAATAGATAAAAATCGCTTGTAAAGTTACTGGGTACTAATATTTTGGAAAATATTGATTTTATTTGAAATTTTTGTAAGTTTTAACTCATTTTTTCCCTTTCATGCTAGGAAATTTTGCAACTGGACGGCATAGTTCAAGTGTTGACGTCACACAAAGTATGCAATACAGGTTTTGCCATGCGATACGGGGTATGCGATACAGGGTATGTGATACAGACTGATAAAAAAAACCTTTATTAGGTATACAAAATTACTGTATTTTGTACTAAGTATATGATAAAACAGAAATCATGCCCTAACAGCCATCTGTGATGATATTGATACCAGTCAACATTGCTAAGGCTTCGTCAAATCCTTAATCTGTATGAAAAACATCGATCATATTGCTTAATTCAATTTCACATTGTATGAACCCATTGAGTACCTATTGGGATGAAATTAATGTCTCCACTTGAAAAAGCCAGTTGATGTGTGATTATTTAAGAAGAGTCCTAAATCATTTTTACATAATATTAATAAATATCAAAAAGTATATTGTGGTAGGATAAAAATATATCCTAATAATTATTCTTTAAAAGACTAAAAGACAACATATGTAGAAAAATCAAAGGTAGAAGTTAATAAGATTATTATATAAACTGACTCCGAACTCGAAACAAATTCTTGTATGTTTACCTTCTTCAAGTGAGGCAAAGACATTAGCTAATGAGGGAACATCCTCCTTTGGTACTTTGAACTGGGCATAAGTTCCAAATTTCTCTAATGTTACAGCATTTGGAAATAGAGACACAACATAGTTTTGTAATTCCTCTAATCTGTGAGCTTGTTCTTCATCGGTGATGTCCTCTATTTTAAGTTTGACTTCTAATAAATATCCACTACTATATTTGTTCTTTAAATGCTGAGTTGCACCAATACATCTGGAAACACATTAAAAAATTTATTTTCTATAACAACATATTTTCAAAATACTAATGAAATATGAATAAGCAGCTGTGATAAGAGAGTACAGTTCATCCAACCGCAAAGCAGTGAATATAAACAGATTAAATACATGCTATTTTTTTTTTTTTAATTTTCCACAAACTA
Source organism: Mytilus galloprovincialis (assembly GCF_965363235.1). Taxonomy (NCBI): domain Eukaryota; kingdom Metazoa; phylum Mollusca; class Bivalvia; order Mytilida; family Mytilidae; genus Mytilus; species Mytilus galloprovincialis. The sequence continues at coordinate 11,433,105 of NC_134846.1, forward strand.
TGGGAAAAATGTCATGAGATAATGTGAAAGCATACCAGAGTTTAAAATTTTGCTTTATTATTCATGATTAAAGTCCAATAACTCTACATAGTCTACATACAATAGATATAAGAAGATGTGGATTGAGTCAGGGCTTCAAAAAAATATTTGAGCCAGCCGGACATTTTATATCTCGCGATTTTAATCCCTTAAGATTAAACACAAAAGGCAATTATGGTAATCAGATGGCCATTCCAATGATTGACATTAGATTAAAAAAAAAACGATTTTAAACTTTACTTTGATATGATAACTCACAAGAAATAATGAATCCAATTAAGGAGTTTAGAAGGAGTTGTGTATACAAAATAGGTATCCCGGATAAAACAATGGCAAAGTTCAAAATTTGATAATGCAAACCCTAAAAATATAATTCATAACATTGGAACATAATGAAAATGAAAATTGACACTTTGACAGATGTTATTATATCCAATAGTTAATGCTGTCAGTTTTTAACAACCTTGACTAGCTATACAACCCCACACACAGTAGACTTCTTTATCCAATGAATGTAGGTGACCTAGATTAAATACCTACTCAAGCTTTCCATTGACCATGATAGCAACTCTTGTACATAAGGCGTCTGCTTCTTCCATATAATGTGTCGTTAAAATAGCACCACGTTCTGTTCCACTAAAACTGGAACTAATAGTGTCCCTAGAAATAAAAGTGATCAAAAATCAAATTCCCAAGCAATGCTAAGGTGGCTCGGGCCTATTCGAAGTTTCTATCAGAAGTGCCGTATTTTTTGTTATTTTATTCTTTACAGAAAGTGAATCAAATTGGTTGAAAAAAAAAAAATAGGGGGTCACCTACCGTTTATGTTCAAAATTTTACTTTTAAACAGGTATGTAAAAGGGACCATTTTTCGATGAAATGATAGGGAAAATAGAGGTGTTGACATATTTTTTATCGGAATATCAAAATAACTGTAATATGAAAAGCTGAAATATAGCTTCAAAGAATGAGCAAATAAAAAATATAGGTCACCGATAAGAAAAAAATAATTTATTTTGGCAGGAAAATGATGAAAATGGGTGAAATGTCATTTTGACCCTTAAACAAATACGGATAATATTGAAAATATTAAATTAGTTACATAACTACAATTACTTAACGTATCTAATCAATCAAAATATTAAAAAAAAAATTATATCAAATTTACGACAAATACTTTTGTAATTCATGCGTGAAATTATGCGCAGTCAAATAGTCCCGAGCCACATTAAGTGAAAAAACCTCATGTACAAAAATACTTACAAAATATTATGTTCATTGTCAATAAAGTAACTGCTTATTTGAATTCCTCAGTTCAATAATATCAAACTCACAATATGATCAAATAATCCTTCAAATCACCATCCCCATTCGTTTCTAAAATTTAACACGAAAATTTAGCCCACAGTGTCCTAAAAGTTCTTCCCTCCAGGGAGATATTACATAAGAATGGAACATGAGATATAAATAACATGTTCTACTGTGTGTACATACCAGAGAAATCTTTTTGATTGAGGGTCCATTCCTGTTGAAGGTTCGTCCATTAGCACCACTTTAGGTTGACCAAGCATACTAATTATATAACTTAGCTACAATATCAAACCAAATATCAAAACATAACAAAGTTTAATTAATTCAATAGAAACACAAAAATCTTAAAGGACACATTTAGTAATGGAAACAATACATAATTCAATAATTTTATAATTCAACCATGTGCTACATGCATTTATGAAAACTAGAGGCTCTCAAGAGCCTGTATCGCTCACCTGATTCTACTTGGGTTTTTGAAATCATATGAAAAAATATAAAATTTGGCTAAAAGTGACAACACAACCTCATTGATAAGGAAAGGAACATGTTTAATTTCATTCAAAAGTCCCCCACTGGCGGCCATCTTGGATGGCGGATCGGCTACAAAGTAACAACACTTGGTCAGCACCTCATAAGGAACATTCATGCCATGTTTGGTTTTATTCCATTCAGTGGTTCTCTAAAAGAAGTCATTTGTATGCATTTCCCATAGGGTCCTATGTTAAACTAAGTCCCCTGCTGGCGGCCATCTTGGATGATGGATCTGCTACAAAGTAACAACACTTGGTCAGCACCTCATAAGGAACATTCATGCAATGTTTAGTTTTATTCCATTCAGTGGTTCTCTAAAAGAAGTCATTTGTATGCATTTCCAATAGGGTCCTATGTTAAACTAAGTCCCTGCTGGCGGCCATCTTGGATAATGGATCGGCTACAAAGTAACAACACTTGGTCAGCACCACATTAGGAACATTCATGCCATGTTTGATTTCATTCCATTCAGTGGTTCTCTAAAAGAAGTCATTTGTATGCATTTCCCATAGGGTCCTATGTTAAACTAAGTCCCATGCTGGCGGCCATCTTGGATGATGGATGGGCTACAAAGTAACAACACATGGTCAGCACGGCATAAGGAACATTCATGCAATGTTTGGTTTCATTCCATTCAGTGGTTCTCTAAAAGAAGTCATTTGTATGCATTTCCCATAGGGTCCTATGTTAAACTAAGTCCCCCGCTGGCGTCCATCTTGGATAATGGATTGGCTACAAAGTAACAACACTTGGTCAGCACCACATTAGGAACATTTATGCCATGTTTGATTTCATTCCATTCAGTGGTTCTCTAAAAGAAGTCATTTGTATGCATTTCCCATAGGGTCCTATGTTAAACTAAGTCCCCCGCTGGCGGCCATCTTGGATGATGGATTGGCTACAAAGTAACAACACTTGGTCAGCACTCCATAAGGAACATTCATGCTATGTTTGGTTTCATTCCATTTAGTGGTTCTCTAGAAGAAGTCATTTGTATGCATTTCCCATAGGGTCCTATGTTAAACTAAGTCCCCCGCTGGCGGCCATCTTGGATGATGGATCGGCTACAAAGTAACAACACTTGGTCAGCACCCCATAAGGAACATTCATGCTATGTTTGGTTTTATTCCATTCAGTGGTTCTCTAAAAGAAGTCATTTGTATGCATTTCCCATAGGGTCCTATGTTAAACTAAGTTCCCGGCTGGCGGCCATCTTGGATGATGGATCGGCAACAAAGTAACAACACTTGGTCAGCACCTCATAAGGAACATTCATGCCATGTTTGGTTTCATTCAATTCAGTGGTTCTCTAAAAGAAGTCATTTGTATGCATTTCCCATAGGGTCCTATGTTAAACTAAGTCCCTGGCTAGCAGCCATCTTGGATGATGGATCGGCAACAAAGTAACAACACTTGGTCAGTACCTCATAAGGAACATTCATGCCATGTTTGGTTTCATTCCATTCAGTGGTTCTCTAAAAGAAGTCATTTGTATGCATTTCCCATAGGGTCCTATGTTAAACTAAGTCCCCCGCTGGCGGCCATCTTGGATGATGGATCGGCTACAAAGTAACAACACTTGGTCAGCACCTCATAAGGAACATTCATGCCATGTTTGGTTCCATTCCATTCAGTGGTTCTCTAGAAGAAGTTCAAAATGTAAATTGTTAACGACGACGACGACGGACGACGACGACGGACGACGACGACGGACGACGGACGCCAAGTGGTGAGAAAAGCTCACTTGGCCCTTCGGGCCAGGTGAGCTAAAAAAGTTCATGCCATAAAAATTACAAATTTGAATTTTCTGACATAATTCTGTGAATGAAAAGAAAATGTTTTTCCAATTCAATAATAGAAAACTCTTTACTATGCACTGATTTTTTTTAAGTCAGTTAACATTTATTCTAATGCAAAATTGTTTGTAACGTTCAATTTGATTGGATAACAACACAAAACCTCATGGCATCAATTCACAATTGATGCCATGAAAACTTACGTGCAAGTGCAGACCAAGTATGACAGATTTTAAATTGACGATTTGACATTGTTTTCAGTTAGTTTCATTTGATTGGAGATAACAATATTGTATTTTAAGCTCTGACATCATCAATTGGTGATTTGATGGTCGCTAAATTGAGTTTACTGGTGATGCCTTACATATATCTCCTAAATGGACAAAATGGCATTTGTACATACTTGATTTTGTACATGCATCTCTTGTTCCCTACAGACATATGTTAACTCATTTACCTTTCTCTTCGTACCGCCTGACAATTTTTTTGCCATTTTTCCTGCATGATCCTCTAACTTTAATTCTTTTATATAACTAAAAGTAAGAAAATCAGATTAATGCCTTTGGATCTAATAAATATTAGTAACAAGTGTTAAAATGGCTATATATATATAGTAAGCAGATAATTAAAGTATTCCTGAAACTTTTGTATTTTAGGAGAGTTTGTCATCGCAGACAGTTTTAATTATTTTTTAAAGTGATGCTGTCCATAGACAGAAAATTGATTTAAATATTGATATACATGTAATTGTTTACTTTATACGAATTGTGACTTGGACAGATATTTGTCTCATTGACACTCATACTGCATGTTCTTATTTCTCTGTCTTTGTTCGTCTCAGCTATAATGTCACTGTTTCCAATTCTGTTAGTTCATTTTGGAGATTTATAAATATGTGAGCTCCTCATCATTATTGAAAGTTATATAGAGCAGTCATTTGATGCTTATTTTCAAAACGACTTATTGTTTAGTATCTGTCTCCTTGACATCCTCAGTTCCCTTATTTACTTTTATTAATAATTCAACAAACCAATCTTACTCTACCGTAATTTGTTACCATTAAAAAATCAAATCTTTAATATTCTGACAACAAAATATGATTTCACAAAAGATGGAAAGAAAGAACAAAATAGCAATATTTTCTGATTATTTGACTTACTAATTGATAACATTTTCTATGTCTTTTTTTGGAATGCCTCTGATGGCAGCATAAGCTCTAAGATGATCGTCAAGTTGAACCAGATCCCACAATGCATCATGCTGGGGACAGTATCCAAGTACCTTAAAGGCCTCTGACATGCTGGATCTTACATCGTGTCCTCCTACATGAACCTGATATTAACAAATTACAAAATGAAACAATCAGTGTGTCTAGTTGGACTGTTATTAGACATATAGGATTATCAATAATCTTGTGCACCGCCGCCCCCACCCCCTTCTAGCATATATGAGAGTCTGTATGTGGGGAGACCTTCTTTTTTTGTATTATTCAATTTTTATATCATTTTACTCTATTCTTTATATTTGAAGATCCCATTATTATCAATTTTTTTGTCTACTCTTTGGGCCTATATTTCATAGCATTGGTCACTTTTTCTCTTAGAAGTACAGGTTTCTGAAAACCTCCATATGATTATCAGATCAAATAGCTTAATTTTTCCAATTAAAGAATACATTGCTGATAACCAAAATCTGTATCAATTTTAAAAGATCATATTAGTTCAGAAGTATTATGAACATACTAATATATGTCCATTTAATCTTTATCCCTTGTAAATGTTTTATGATCACAATAAGCTGATGACAGGACATACTAGATAAAGAATCTGCCTTGAATTGTAGCAAGATCCCCATACAATATCAGAGATATAGAACTAACCTTTCCCTTGGTTGGTCCAACCTCTGCAATAACCATATTCAAGGTGGTAGTTTTTCCTGCTCCATTAGGTCCCAGAAGTCCCAGGACTTCACCACTCTCTACCGCAAAGGATGTATTCCTAACAACAACCTTGACCTTTTCTTCTCCCTGGACCTTTTTACATCCCTTTCTTTTCTGCTTTCCCCTTTTTGCAAATTCTTTTCTTAAATTTTCAACCATTACCACAGGGTACTGAAATAAATTTTAAGGGTTTTCTTATATAAATTATGAATGAAATGTATGAATTACAACTGATCTTATTAATTAATTCAACTGCTGTACTGTTTCTAGAATATTATACTGTTCAACCTTTCTTTTAACCTTCACATTTATAGCATTCATCATGTTTGACAAAAAAATTAAGTCCCTGCACCCTTTTCAATATTTTTGTTGATTACCTAGATTGCTATTTTAATCCCATTTAAAGAGGGTGGTAAAGGGTTATTTTCGTGCAACGTGATCGCCGTTTTTTATTTCACGTTCAACATGTTTTTACTTTTTTATTTGACGTTCAGTCGTGCAAGACGGGTGCCTCGTTCAACGTGTTCTGCTTATTTAATTTTACGTGCATCGTGATTTTCAAAGTCTTATTTTGCGTGCTCGGTATTTTTCAAATAAAATTCAAACACTTGACAGGGATCGTCAAGAAATACTTTTTAAAAACCGTAAACCAATTATATCATAAATTTGTATACTAAATCGGGAATATTAAGTAAAACAAAGAGTTAATATATACAAGAAGACAGTGATTCAGTCACAAAAGGTTCACATAAAAGTATTTATTTTTCGTGCAACGTTCATTACAGAAATTATTTCACGTTCAACGTGAAATAATGTCTTATTTCACGTTTTTTTCGTGCAAGTATCCCCCCTTTACCACCCTCTTTTAACTGATCCAGTTAATCTAAATATAGCAAATTTTAAACATCTAGTTTTTGCAGTTTGTATTAAAAAAAACAAGCTTGTGTGAGCAGGGAATGTCAATTCTATGGGTGTGTAAAAACTTTGTGCAGGTTCGTTTCATTTTTGCATTCAGGGATAAGAATGCTGTTCTTGGTGCAACTTCCTGAATCAACTTCATGCTAACAAACCAAAATTCACAAATATTTATGGGCAGGTTTACAAAGCTAGGACATAACAAAAGCAGTAGAACCAGTAACCCCAAAGAACAAACTCCTTTATAAGTATAAAATAGGTCTCTTTTTCATGCTTCATAATATTTCATAATGATGCAGATTTAAGATGGACAAAAGGAGGAACAAATAAACAAATGGAAGAACAAACAAATAAATGAATGCACAGACTGATGGACAGACTTCCCCATCACTGTATACCAACTGGTTTAAAAAGCTGGGGATATGAACATTATATATGACAAGTATAATATCTTTTACACTACTTATGTTTTCTTTTAGGTATCAACAATTTATTCAAGGTTAGTTTAAGGATATTCGCTACTCAGTTTCAAAATAACAAGCTTTTCATAACACTAGTATATATTGATAGGGAATTAAAAAAGAAAACAAAAGAGCGCAAAAAATATAGGTCCGTGTGCTTGTTATCGGAATTTTAGCCATTGAAATTTTGGCAGTAAAATGTTCTCTCTTGATTTTTCATAGCTTCATCATTGACAAGTTTAAGTTCCAAAAAACTGTTAAAAAATAACAAAGATTTTATAAGACTGTTACAGATGGCTTATAATTATACTTGTAAAAGATTTATAAAAAGAAAGATGGGGTTAGTGTGCACATTTTTTAAGGAATTCAAATGGATAAAACAAGAGGATTTCGAAAATCTGACAAAAATTCCAAAACATGACTAGCAAACATCCTTAAACATATTTCATTGTCCAAAAAATTCTTTGCAACTTAGAGCATCTTCTTTAAATAAATGAGATCAGCATATGTACTGATTGCTATCAAATTACATAAATTATCTGATATTTGGTGAATTTAATTATCTTTTCAGCTAATTTAATTACAGTTTAGCCTACTGTGAAAGTACTTTTATTCGTGGGGTACCAATTTTCGTGGTTTTCGTGGATGACTTTATCCACGAATTTAAGTGTCCAATGAAATAAAACAACCATTGTCCAAATCAAGACATGGAAAGATCCCCATCGGTAGGTTAGACTACTGATATGATCTAAAGAATATATATTGAATAACACCAAATCTGAGAACACTTTAATAGAAGTCACAGAACTACAACCGCATGCAGGATTATACCCATTTAATCTTTAATAACCTAAACTGTACAATTTTTTATCTTTTAATTCTCATAAAAAATATTTTTGATCGATGAAAGTAAGATTTCCGGTATTGATATGCTAGTATGATAAAGTGTTTATTTTATAGCCTCATAGTTCTCGTACATATGGGAAATAATAATTTCATGCTGGGCTTGATTTTGATAAGAATTATTTGACAATTAAAGATACGTATATAGCATTTGTTTATGTTACTGTATTCTTTAGGTGACATATTTATGGCCTAATTAACACCTTTGATGGTTTTTAATCTGTTGATCACTTTATCATGGGTTAATTAGTGTAAACACTACGATTTACACGGGTCAATGTTTACTTTGCAATTTCCTTCAATCTAGACTATTTGTAACCTTCGTTTCTAAAGGCTTTAATTTTCAATTTTTTTTTTAGAAAACTAAAATCCACGAATTTAAAAACCCACGAACATGTAAATATTGCTCAAACCACGAAAATTGATACCCACGAATTAAAATACTTTCACAGTATTACTGTGACTTGACTGTAAGTGTTGCATTCCACTGATTGCAATTCATCTAAAGTTCAATTTATTTTAATATCAAACCAAACTTTTCAACTTGTCAGAAATTTAAACAACTGCTGCAGAAAACAGTCAAGTCAACATAGTGCAAGGGGTAAAATAAGCATACTTACAATGCTATTAGACTTAAGTTCAATTGAATTGGTATAGCGAAATCGAGCCTGAAAGTTTCAAAATCATTGTGATGTTTAAAAATATTGATATTTTCTCCCTTTAAAAACTTTAAAACTTTAAAAGAACATATTGAAGCTTAAAGTATATTTCACCAAGTATTAGATATTCATATAAAAGAAGCTATTGAGAAAGCCTAGAAAAACACCTATTTAAAATAAATAATTTAAAAACTTAAATTTGGACATTTACACAATAGCAATTCAGTGGAAATTAAAGGCTAATAAGTACCAGGTAATCCATTCCCATTGAAAAATATAACAGCCCAAGAACACCAAAAAAATATAGTTTTTGAACGAACATTATGCCTTTCTATGATGGGGAACTTGGGGATGGTTAGTTGTACACCTAACTGTGTGACCGCTACAAATAAAGTTTTGTTGTTAAGATGTTGTTTTTGTTGTCCAGTAAAAGACTTACAAATATCAAGTATCTGTACAGTGTAGCCTGCCTAATCAGACACCCGAGTATTCCAACATCCTACTTTAACCAACAGAGTTTCATTGTCCCAAAATATGCCTATCCTTGCAGAAAAAAACCTGAGTATTCCAACAACCTGCTTATTTTATTTTATGGTCTCCCAGTGTGTCGGATAACACAGATTACAGTGTAAAACAATTACAACAACTGGAAAAAAATGCCCAACCAATTAGTTCTCTGTGATGAGTTTACATTTTTGTCAGATATTATTTAATAGAAAAACAAAGGATATAGAGTAATGGATCCATGACACAAAATCAATACATGCACAGCAACTGTACAACAAGAAAAAGTACACAAAAAGCATTTATATAAGAACCTTTGAGACACTCCCATTTACAGGAACAAACAGCTTTCACAAACAACTGGGAATAAGCTAAGCATAAAATTAAAAAAAATAAAATAAGGAGATGTGATATAGTTGCCAATGAGACAAAACTATTCACTAGGGACTGATTAAGTGGGTGTATGCAACAAAGGGTCACAGCATAATTTGTAAATACTGTCTGGTTGTCACTCACCGACTCATATGAATACTGGCCAGGCTGTTTAATACAAAATATAGCAAGATGAAAAATATTATTTTTTCAATATTTTTTGCATATCTTTATAAGAGGTACTGCCAGGGGTCGAATTTAGGCTTTTTTGTGTACTGGCAGGCCGGCCAAGTGGACTGAAAAATCTACTGGTCCGGCTGCAAATCTACTGGTCCTGAAAAAAGGACATTTATTTGACGAACGCTAATATAAATGATAGATTTTTACCTTTATTTTTATGCTTTCTTTTACATATGTTAGACAAGAAAAAGAGAGAGTCTCGATCCTGAATTCGGTAAAGGTTTTGATAATCTGAATGATTTTCTTAATCAAAATCAGGATCAAGGACAGAAAAAATGTCAACATTGTCTTCCACATCATCACAATCCTCACGACGATCATAGTGTGCCTATTCAATAGCTGGGACAAATTTTTCACATGTTATATAATTCACTACATTGTGATCGACTATATAATTTAACTATTCGCGATTTTTCCTCAGGATTTTCGATATTTACGTTTCCTTTTGTCAATTTCATAAACTTTATTCCGATCTTCTTCTTGAATGACACTTATTTATTTTTTTGTCCGGGTTGTTGTGAAGGACGCTCGCCCGAGATATTAATTAACTTGATCAATTTCAATACTTAGTACCCCCAGTAACTCGTAATTGATTTCGCAGGTAAATTTGTTTGCAAACAAACCGATATTGCCATGCAAACAGTGAGTTTTATCGACAAATTTCTACTGGTCCGCCGGACCACCAGCTGACAAAATCTACTGGTCCGACGCAAATTCTACCGGTCTCGGACCACCGGACCAGCGCCAATTTCGACCCCTGGGTACTGATAACTTACATGATACAAAATGAGCACTCAACCATTCAGGTTTAATCATACATTCTCTTCATTAAATTCAATGTTTAGTATTTAAAAACAAAGTACATGAAACACCTTGAAACTGATATTCTCCTGTGTCAACTCTCTTATCAATATGTGTCAACTCTCTTATCAAAATGTGTCAACTCAGTTATCAATGTGTGTCAACTCTCTTATCAATATGTGTCAACTCAGTTATCAATATGTGTCAACTCTCAAACTTTCTTTAATATTAATATGTGTCAACTATCAAACTCTCTTATCAAAATGTCTCAACTCAGTTTTCAGTATGTGTCAACTGTGTTATCAGTATGCGTCAACTATTATCAATAAGTGTAAACTGTGTTATCAATATGTGTCAACTATGTTATCAATATGTGTCAACTCTGTTATCAAAATGTGTCAACCCTGTGCTGTAGGTGACACACAACACAACAATAAAGGTTTATTCAAGTAAAAAACTGCTGTAAAAACAACTGACAAATAGGGAAGTCAATAAAAAGTTATTGAACAACCAGCCTGTCACAAGTGCTAATTATAAATAATCAAAGATCAAAATTAATGGTGACTTGATAGATGAGTTTATCATTACAGAAACATCTATCATTTCTTCAGACAATAAATACCTTTTCAAATTTATCTGCCCAGCAAACCTAATGACCTTTGTAAGATTAAATAATTTGAATATCTAGTAAGATGTCGTATTTCAACTGGCAATAGACATTCTTAAATATTGTGATATCAAATGTTCAACCCTCTTAATTAAGAGGAAAATAATATCCCTTCAGTTGTCAGAAAAAAATAAAGTTTAATAATTTTTATTTAATTTAAGGAAAAAGATCCTGTCACATTTCCTTAGAAAGGTCTACTTGATTATGGTGGATACTTTAAAAAAAAAAAAAAAGAAGAAAAAAAAAAGTTGAAACTGAATGAACTACAAATTACCTGCACAAATAAAAAATGTTTACTTTTTATCTATTTTTTTTTTTTTTTTTTAGAATTATCATATTTTAGGGTTGTTATTATTTAGGTTGCTGTCTCAAAAGATGTAAACCCACATTTACTTTTATTTAAAGTTAAAATAAAAAACCATGATAGATAAAACACTATCCAAATTTAGTAAAAAAAATATATATACTGAAGCCTATCTACCACTAAAATAAATCCTTAATTAGAGATCTTCTATTAAATAGGGATTTAATAATGTGCTTCAACCAAAATATTGCACACCTGTTACCACCCGCATCTACGACACATATATATTTTTTCTTTACAAAACTTCACACTCGTGTCATTAAGAAATTACTATGAAAACGTACCTGGTTCCTTTCTCTGGTCTGTAAAGCTTTAACTCTTTGTCTTTCTTCTGCAACATCTTCATCTTCATCTTCTATAATGTCAGAGTTTTCTGTATCAACCTCGTTACTATTCTTCTTACTGATACACGGTAAGGCATCTTGAATTTCACCTCCTGTTTTACGCACGTCAATGATTCTCAGTAACATTATGTACAATGGTATCTCAACTAATGGCTGTAATTAACATAATATATCATTAAAGGACGGAACAGTATTCTAAAAAAAAAGGAAAACTGAGAATGGGAATGTGGAAAATGTCAGACAACTTCCTGACCAAAGAGCAGAAAACAGACAAAGGCCACCAATGGGTCTTTAACACAGCAAGAAAATCCTGCACCCAGAAATGGGCTTCAGCTGGCCCCTAAACAAAATGTTCACTAGTTCAATTAAAATACAATGTGTGTAAGTTCTAACCACTGCCTTCAACGAATTCCAATCTAGCATGAAAAGAAGGTCATATTGACAAAATTATTTCTGTAAAATTGTTCAAATAACAAACTAAATATAGATTGACAACATAGGTAAATAATTTTTCTTCAACTAGATTAAAAGCAAGCATGAATCTGATGTTCAGTGGTTATAGTTTGTAAATGTTGTTTGTAAGTGTTTCTTGTTTCTCATTTTTTATATAGATTAGACAGTTGGTTTTCCCATTTGATTGGTTTTACACTTGTCATTTTTGGGGCCCTTTATAGCTTGCCTTTCAATGTGAACCAAGGCTCCATGTTGAAGACTGTACTTTGACCTACTCCCGTACAATGTTTTTTCTTTTACAAATTGTGACTTTGATGGAGAGTTGTCTCATTGGCCCTAATACCACATCTTCTGATATCTATGACAACAAAATCAATGTTCATTTTTTGTGACAAATGATGATATAATTTAACATTACAAAATTAGTGAATAAATATATGAATACCTACCCACAGTATAGGGAAGAGTATGTTGGACTCCCACTTAAAATATTCTCCAAATGTAATGTCCTGTCCATTTCCAAGCAAACTTGTTCGATAAATCTTCAAAATAATTAGACTATGGTCTATACATCTTTTAAGTTAAAAATAAGCTTTCATGATATTCATTAGAATTTTTTTTCTAAAACATCGTAAAGCTCAAAAATAAACAAAATTTGACATTTCATTAAATATAATAACAAAAATCACTCAAAACAAACCTCCCATTATATATCTTAAAAATATGAAAAAAAATCTTGTCCAGTCTAATTTTCCACCATATCTATACAAAATATAACAGTTGATATTGCCAAGTAATTAATTTCTTTAAAAACTGATACTACCACATGGACAACAATATTCATTCCCTCTCTATTTTTTTCTTTAAAATTTCAAAATTGTCATTATAATTCATATTAATCGTGCAACTTTTAAGACTGTAAATGTGTTGCTGTTTAGGGCAAAAGATCAGGTAAATAAAAATTCAAAAAACAACAATTATTTTCTGAATTATGTTAAAATGGCAATTCTAATATGACGTGCTTCTTTTGCTTTGAAACAAACCTGTGCTCTAAATCCAAAAACTTTGTTTGCACATGCATATTTCGACTCACCAAAATAATGAATTTGATCAAATTGGCATGCATTTAATGTATTTGATTAACCTAAAACACTTCCAAACTTTTAAATGATGCACATGTTGTTACTTATTCATTTATTATGACTGTTATGTGTTGCATTCAGAAATTGACATATTTGACCTAGATACGACAACAGTTCATGTTAGCTGTTCAAACTCCCCCCTCTGAAAAATGACAGTGTCAGTCGTTTGCTTCTTTGCAAACAAAAATAGGAGGTTCATGGAAGAGCCTATACAAAGGATCTACACTTATACACAACAGACATAGAAATTACATTAACTGTCCTAATCAGAATCGAAATAATTGATGCAAGCTATACTTTATTGTAGTTTAAAATTGATAGTCATTGTATTCGTGTTATTTTAACCCTCACTATCGCATGGGCAAAATAATCACAAATATAATGCCTACCCAGGTTTAAACTACAATAAAATTTAGCTTGCATCAATTATTCTTTAAATCAGCATTTGAATTTTGATTTATACTCAACACATCTACCGATCAAGAGTAGAACTGTTTTGAAAGCCATGAAATAAACATTGTAAATCAAAGCTTGAAAAAATATACATATCTGGATAAATTTTGCATGTTCACTAAATGACATCCATGTAAATCAGTATGTCCAAAACACATAGACATTCAAATAGTGCTATGCTATTTCTAAATTGTTGGCACCAAACACCTTGACTAAAATTAATTTTAATTTAATTTTTCATAAAATTTTGACAAAATATATACTTTGACCCATTGACAAATTACATAAATTTCACTAAACTTGAACCACATACTTTGTTTGGAAATATTATTGGATAAATAGTAGTCTGACAATCATATATTTGATAGCTGAGAAGCTTAATATTTGCTTACTAATAGAATGTGATTAAATCATTCAGCTGATTTTTACAGAGTTATCTCCCTGTAGTGTACAACCTTAATGTAATTCATGTATGACTTACCCTGTCAATATAATAAATGCCTCCAAAAACTTTGTAAGGTGGCAGAAGCATAACAAATATGTAGTGCATGATCCTGGCAGGGATCTCTCCGGAAATCATGTCAACTAAACTGACAGCCAAATAAGGTAAGAAAGATATCTGAAAATCAAATATGATATTTAATTTAGGCCGGAAATCATGTCAACTAAACTGACTCCTACATACAGTATGAAAGATATCTGAAAAATATGATAGTCAATTTAGTTAAACAGTGCAGCTAACATTCTACCACAAAAATGCCCCAAAAATACATGGAAATAAGGAAGTAATTTATTGGACAAATTTTTTAAATATATAAAATTATGTAATTGAAATAAATTTATACATTGTAACTGTATCAATGTAAATAGGGTGCAAACATTAATAATAATAATAAATAATAAAATTCTTTATTTAACGAAGGTAACACATTTAACAATTACATGTTAATCTTCCATGAGGCCTTCAAAAACTATTTATACAAATAGAAAACGGACAAAAATACATACAAAATTAAATACATAATACAGTTAAATATAGCAGCTTAAATATTGAATAAGCACATATATGAATTCAGTAGAAGAAAAGATATGCATTAGTTTCGTGCATCTTTATTCTGTTCAGTTAGAAAATAGTTTGAACAGTTGGTCTTAAATGTATCTAAATTATCTATTTCTTTAATATTATTTGGTAAATTATTCCAGGTAATAAGACCAGAATATTTAAATGTTCTTTTTAAAAAATCAGAATTAGGTCTTGGTACATGAAGAAGTCCTGATGTTGTCGACCTCAGACAATAATTATAAAGATCAGCACAAGCAGTAAATTTAATAGATAGATAGTCAGGTGCTAGACCATTCATACACTTAAACATTAACACAGCTTGAAAATAGTGTATCCTCGTAAATATAGTCATCCATGCAAGTTTTTTTAACATTACTGTTGATGGAAAATCAAAAGAAACAGATAAAACTAATCTTGCAGCACGTTTTTGGAGCTTATGTATCCTCTCCAGATTAATGTGTGTAGTAAAACCCCATACTGTACAACAGTAGTCAATAATGGGTAATATATAGCTATTGTAAAAAAGATTAAGACCCTTTAATGGTAAATAACGTTTCAACCTTTTTAACAAATATATTCTGGTTGAAATAGTTTCGCATATTTTATCAATTTGAATTGACCATGATAGGTTTTTATCAATATGAAATCCGAGAAGTTTTTCAACTTCAACATTATCTAAAGCTATATTATCTTGTGATAAAACACATAAACATTCATTACAGTTTACCAGTTTTCTGTCTGATCCAACAAGCATACATTTTGATTTCTTGCTATTTATCGTCATATCATTTTCTTTACACCATTTAATAACATTGTCTAAGTCTTTATTCAAACACATATTTAAATTTACAATAGATTTAGATGAGAAATGTAAAGTTGTATCATCAGCATATAGATCAGATTCTGTATATTCTAGGGTTAATGGTAAATCATTTATATAAATAAGGAACAATAAAGGTCCAAGTATAGAACCTTGAGGAACTCCAAAAGTCACAGTTTGATATTCTGATTCAGTGGTTCCTAACTTAACTTTTTGCAATCTCTGAGAAAGGTACGATGAAAACCATTTTACAGAGTGGTCATCACATTTGTATAATTTGAGTTTTGATAAAAGTATATTGTGATTTACCGTATCAAAAGCCTTCTTAAAATCTAAAAATAGAATGGCAGTAAAATTTCCATTGTCCAATTCTTCGCTAGAACCATTTATCAATTATTTTAATGAGTGCTGTATGGCAAGAATGTTTTTCTCTAAATCATCAGTTCCTGTTGATTTTGTTGTGTCTAGATTTTTGAGACCTTGTAGAACCTCGTCATTTGTGACAGTATATAATGAGAATTTAGTATCATCACTTATTTTTGAATTGACATAGTTATTAATTTTCTCAGATTTAAAACTTTGGTGAGGATTTGAAATAAGCTTCTCACCTACTGTGCTAAAATGATTATTTAAGCAGTTAGCAATATCATTTTTGTTTATAAGTACTTTTCCTTCGTGTGTTAAAATGTCAATTTCCGGTTTAGTTGTTGAATTCATATCCTTTAAATGCCTCCAAAGAATTTTACAGTTTTTATCGTTATCTATTGCATCCATAAAATATTTTGCTTTTGCAGAACGGATTAATTCACTAGTTTTATTCCTATATTTTTTATAATTTTCAGTGTCTTTCTTTTTGTGAAAATAATCTCTTTGGAATTTTGATTTTCCAATTTCATTAGTATACCATTCAGGTTGATATTTATTTTTTACACGTCTAGTAACAACAAGTGCATGTTTATCTAATACATTGACAAGTAAGTAATACCACATGTCCATTGCTTCGTTTAATCCATCATTCTATCTCTGATGAAGGTCCCTTTTGTACTGGGTAAAAATTTATAACAGAAGAAAGGTGTCAGGCAAAATAAATACCCTCCAAAATACCTGGTCAAATAAAATTGAAAGGTTGAAACAGTGCTTCTCATGAACAAGATATTAATTGTGTTTGGGATGACAATATGATAATATTTTGATTTAAATTTAGTATACTTACAAAAAAGTAGAGAACAGTCAATGATGATTGACAGGTCTCAAAGTTGTCAAATAAGAATTGAAAGATGTAAACAAAGAGTGTGGATGAAGGTATAATTGTCAGGAACAGAAGAACGAGGGACACCATAGCGCCACCTGGCTTTAAACTGTCAACCTGAAAATAAAAAAATACAATATGTCTATACAATCAATTAAAATTTTTATACCTAAACATTTCAAAAACAACGTTTATATTAATCTAATACCCTTCTTTTATGCCATTTTTTGTGGTTTAGAAAATAAGCATTTATCCCCGTCATTTCAACTCTGGTGGATAGTTGTCTCATTGAAAATTAAGCTCATCTCATACTTTTTATACTGCATATTTTCAATCAAATGTAAAGAAATTTTTTAGATTATAGATAACACCTGTGTGGCCAATACAAATGATAAATGAATGTCATTTTTAAATTATCTCCCCTTAATCACAAAATAACATTGACCTCACTGATTCTGTCAAAGAAAGACAAAACTGAAATGGATCAGATATTGGTTAGATATCATGCTAGTATTAAAACACCTCAGTTATTATCACAAACATGAAACTATTACAATATCACTTACTGTGGATTCATTAATTTTCGTGGGTACCAATGTTCGTGGATTAAGGAAAACTTGCATATTCGTGGATATTTGATTTCTTGGTTTTACTGAAGTCTGTATACAAACCTTTTGGAAATTAGTCATTCGTTAAACATTGTATTTCGTGGTTTACCTGTACCCACGAAATTCACGAAAATTGGTATCCAACGAATAATAATGAATCCACAGTATATGGTTTAACATTTACTTTCTTTAATAAATACCTATCAATTTAACTTTTGATTTTGCCATAAATGTGGATTCATTTATTATTGTGTGTAGTAATTTCAGGAAAAAAATGTTATTTGCAGATACCTAACTGTGTGGAAATTACTAGGGTTGATGTTTTTAAGATTTTTATGCAAGTGCAAATATACTGAATTACAATGTAAAACTTGAACTTAACCAAGAGCAAGAAGTTGTTCAAAGACTCTATTGAGGGGCTGAAGACCGAGGATGTTTGCTGTTGGTTAACAAAACAATGACAGCTTTGGGGTAAATCTAAGAGTACGCTGTAATACATTTTGAATATTGGCTGACTTTTAGTTCTAAATGTACAAAACTCCTAAAGAATCATGCTTGTTTCAACTTCTTTATTTCATGTTTCTTGTACCAATGTGTTCCACGATTCTTGCGTTTGGATATCATTCACAGTCTGGAAATCTTAAATTTTCAAAAATAAAAAAAGTCTGGGCAGGTGGGGATGAAAATCTACCAAATAATTTAAATTGGCCTTCTATTCTCCATACCATCCTCTATATGATATCCTATATAGCAGCTGGTAGAATAATACAGAATGCTGCAGGCACACACAACTTGTATACATTCACCACTGTATCATAAACATGTTTTTTTATGTAATACCCTCTACCTATAACATACCTGTATAGCGGCTGTCAGAATAATACAGAATACTGCCGGGATACAGAACTTGCAGACGTCAATAAAGAAGTTAGATAACCAGTAAACACTGAATGGTACACCTGCTGTTCTCAACTGACTTCTGATCTTATACTGTAATTAAACAAATTAATCATCAATAAACTCTATAGGCTGCACTTTGTAAATACAGCTGATTCTTAAACCATGCCTCTTTTGGGGAGATCTAGAATATCATGGAAAATTAATTTTGTTTCCATACAGGTTCCCAGTTATGCTCTCTGTGTTGCATCTCACAGAGACAAAACTTCAGAATGTTACCAGTAAAGATACATGTGAATACTGTTTATATTGAAACCTGTGGTAACCCTACAGTTGAGGTAGGGGTAGTTAAGAAAATTAGTGTTAGCTTAAACTCTGAGAAGTTCACAGCATACTAACGTTGAAAATATGCTGCACAGCTCTATATTTTGACCTTTGAAAAAAATTGTAGTGCATTTGAAATTTCAATTCTAGGATAAGATTTTTTTCAAAACTTCATAGTAAAAATGGTACAGTTTTATCCGCAAAAGGAGTTCCTATGGGAAATTGCATTGTCAATATTTACAGAAATGCAACCTATAAAGATAACCTGGCTAGTGGCAAATCAAATAAAATGCACTGATAATCATATCCCTACTAATGAAATCATGAAATGGATTTGTACATGTACATAAGTGTAAATTTTGGCGGCATGGCTTTCAATAAAGTAAATAGGATAAGAAAATATAACATCAGATGTCAAAGTAGGACCTTCAACAATAAGCAAAGCCAATAGAGTGCAGCAAGCAGAATATCCACCTTAACTGAAAGCTAGTTTAAAGCTTTCTTTTAACTAATTAAGTGACCATGTTTTCACCGACTAAAATATCAATCAGCACACTTCCAATGGATTTATCCTTATAATCAGTCTGGAATAAGCACGACTTTGAGCAATATTAAAATATGAGCATTGACAGGTTGCAGATTACCTACTCTTGTTTTTGACTTTTTGTAAGATATTTGAAATCATCTACTTTTATTCATGTAGTGCCAATAAAAAATTTACTTGCTTATTTTTTCATAATTCTATTACATATAATTAAAAAGGCCATTTTTGAGAATTTCATATATTCCTTATTATTTCAGTTTCTGAAAAGAAATAGGTGCCTATGTTAAATGTTTGAAAAATCTAGAGAGAATCATTTCTGGCCAAATTTTCAATTGATTGGATATCAAATACCTGTCATTTTTTCTACCTTTTAAGTTCCGTTATTTATATACTATCATAAGAAGCTTCTGTCCAAGTTTGGTAAAAATCCAGGATAGTTTATGAATCTTATAAATGTTTTAAAAACTTTAACTGCAGACTATACTTAATGTTAACTGGAAGAAAAACTAAGTCCATTTATAAGTAAAATACAGAAAAAGTGGATTTTTTTTTTACAAAATTTACTTCTGGATATTATCTTTTGATCATAATCAAGCTTCTATTCAAGTTTGGTAGAAATCAAGGATAGTTTAAGAAAGTTATTAAAATTTCAAAAACTTTAACCACAGAGTGAATATTTGTGGCCGCCGCCACCACAGACACAGACGGAATGTAGGATTGCTTCTTCCACAAAAGACGAAGGCTCGAAAAAAATGTATAACCTGACAACCAATGCTGGAATAATCTTAAATTACCTGTCTATCTTTGACGAGATCAACAGCAAAACCTGGTGGCACAACAACAAAAGCAATGGCCACCAGTATAACAGATGAGAATGCATTGTTGTTGTATGTTAGTTTAGTTGATGGTTTCCACAATGGCAAACTTGCAGCAGATATTGTGTTCCTTGTTCCATTGACCAAGGACGATGCCATGGAGAGAAGACTGTTACTCATCAGAAGTATGACAGAAGGTATACTGTGTGTAGCTTTACTATTATATAGAATACTGTATCCAACATTGCTGATCTGAAAAATACATGAATACCTTTTTCATAGGGAGACATGACTTTCTTACCTTGATTTTTTTTAATCATTTCCATCAGTTTCAGAACAGCCAAAATGGAAAAATGGAAGAAAAGAAATGATAAAATTCAAATTCTTAAAAGGGAGTTAAATTGAAATGGAGTGGGCTGAGAATTTAGATATTTGTTAATCTAGCATTAAACAGCCTAGCAATGAATTAAAATGTACCAAGAAGAATCTTTACTTTCAAAAAATATAATTGTATTTGATTTTAAAAAAAATATATATTAGCTGTTTCAGAGCTCTAATTTCTTCAAACAAATTTGAAAAGTCTGATGATGATTGTTTTAAATCCCTCTTTATTTATATACATACTGAACTAGCTGTCACAGTGAGATTCTTTAAGTCTATTCCAAAGTTTGAGGTAGTATCTACGATCTCAGATGAGTTTGTGAAAGTTTTTGTTTCAAACATGCTCCTAAACATCTGAAGGAAAGCATTCCCAGTGGTGGTTCCTGAAATACACAATGTCATTTTACTACCATATCAAAGCAATATTTCAGTTCTTATATACATATCAATCTAGATCTAAAATACAAATAGGTATTAAAATAAATATTCGATTGGTAAAGGGGCATAACTCAAGAAAGGTTATAAAAATTCAAACTTGATCAGTGTTTTGTAGTAATAAGCATTGTATATAAGCTTCATTACATTTGGTTGAGGCAAACTAAAGTTAAAGAATGGTAACCAATTTTAAGACGTATGATGAACAGACAGAGAAGGGTAAAACTTAATGCCCCCTCTGCTACGGCGGGGGCATAAAAATTGTTCAGCTTATGTATTTCTTCTTACTACTTTTATAATCTAACCTTGTATATTTTATACTATGTCTACTGTCTGCCTGTCCCTGTTAACTAACGTCAATTCAAAAACCAAAGACACATGATGAGAAGGCAAAGTTGTGATCAAGAAAAACTACACAATGTGTTCATCTATCAAAGATGACAAAAGATTTTTGACTATTCAAAGACTGTTAGGTAGGACTTGTCAAGTTCAAACCATATTCATAATATCATGCTATAAAGTTTGCATGATAAGTTGAGATATTTTTTAACATCATATAAAAATAAAACATTACAGTGACTTGACTGTTAGTGTTGCTCTCCACCAATTGCAACTCATTCAAAATTTTGACCAAATTGCAATTTGTTTTATTAAACCAAACTGTTCAACTGGTCAGAATATTGTACAAATTGTTCAGTCAAAATGTGAAAGTGCAAGGTGATAAAATAAAATATACTTACAATCCTATATGACTTTAACTCCACTTTAATGATGTTGTGACAAAATTAGTTTATCAGTTTGTATTGTTATATTATAGTCATTTCCATGCTGAAGAGGAACTGTTTATTTTGAATTGCTATAAAATTGTCCAAACTAAGCTTTCATATAGTTTTTCTTTCTAAAAGTATTCTATATTTATAAGAATCAGATATCATTTTAAATAAAACATCATATATTCAGTAAAATATGTGTGAAATAACAATATGCTATTGATAAGTTTTCAGGGGAGATAACCTAAAATATTATTCTTTTGAATAAAGACTTTTTGAAAGAAAAGTTATTATCTCCCCCATGGAAACTTCCTACAAACATATATTGCAATTTTACACATATTTTACTGAATATGAAATGTTTTAATTCACATAATGTCTGATTCTTAAAAATATAGAATACTTTTAGAAAGAACAAGAGTGCACACGCTGAAATGTCTCGCCTTCTTACTAATCATTGATATTATGTTGATAGTCCTAAATATAAAGCTTTATTACAACTGTCAGATAAACTTAACATTGATCAATGAACCGTGAAAATGAGGTCAAGGTCAAATAAAACCTGCGTGACTGACATATAGATCATACAATATTTCCATACACCAAATAATTAGTTGACCATATAGTATTAAAAAAACCCACCAAAACTCAAAAACTTAACTTTGACCACTGAACCATGAAAATGAGGTCAAGGTCAGATGACACCTGCCAGTTGGACATGTACACCTTACAATCATTCCATACACCAAATATAGTAGACCTATTGCATACAGTATAAGAAAAACAAACCAAAACACAAAAACCTAACTATAACCACTGAACCATAAAAATGAGGTCAAGGTCAGATGACACCTGCCAGTTGGACATATACACCTTACAATCATTCCATACACCAAATATAGTAGACCTATTGCATACAGTATAAGAAAAACAGACCAAAACACAAAAACTTAAGTATAACCACTGAACCATCAAAATGAGGTCAAGGTCAGATGACAACTGCCAGTTGGACATGTACACCTTACAGTCCATCCATACACTGAATATACAAGACCTATTGCTTATAGTATCTGAGATATGGACTTGACCACCAAAACTTAACCTTGTTCACTGATCCATGAAATGAGGTCGAGGTCAAGTGAAAACTGTCTGGCGGGCATGAGGACCTTGCAAGGTACGCACATACCAAATATAGTTATCCTATTACTTATAATAAGAGAGAATTTAACATTACAAAAAATCTTTACTTTTTTTTCAAGTAGTCACTGAACCATGAAAATGAGGTCAAGGACATTGGACATGTGACTGACGGAAACTTCGTAACATGAGGCATCTATATACAAAGTATGAAGCATCCAAGTCTTCCACCCTCAAAAATATAAAGCTTTTAAGAAGTTAGCTAACGCCGCCGTCGCCGTAGCCGCCGTAGCCGCCGGATCACTATCCCTATGTCGAGCTTTCTGCGACAAAAGTCGCAGGCTCGACAAAAACTATATGAAAGCTTAGTTTGGACAATTTAATAGCAATTCAAAATAAACAGTTCCCCTTCAGCATGGAAATGAATATAATATAACTATACAAACTGATAAACTAATTTTGTCACAACATCATTAAAGTGGAGTTAAAGTCTTATAGGATTGTAAGTATGTTTTATTTTATCACCTTGCACTTTCATGACTTGGCTGTGGTTTTCTACAGCAGATGGTTCAAATTTCTGACCAGTTGAACAATTTGATTTTATAAAACAAATTGCAATTTGGTCAAAATTTTGAATGAGTTGCAATTGGTGGAGAGCAACACTAACAGTCAAGTCACTGTAATATGACATTTAAAAAAGCAAATTTTCTTACAGACTATATAAAAAATACAGAAAAAAATTAAACACATAATGTATATTATTCCTATATATATAGTTAAATTTAGACAATACCCTCAATAAATCCTTTTTTTGCTGATGCGGCGTAAAGCATTTATCAATCAATCAATAAATTTAGACGTTATTGAGGTGACTGTTAGTAAAGGGGAAAGGGTTGGAGCAAATAACATGTGAAATAAGTTCTATTCAACATGCATACAGAGCAGAAAATAATTCAACCATGGTAATACTGGTTCTCTCTTTAAAATTTCTGCCTTTCTTTCTAATTTATTAAAAAAATTCCATGTTGTCCTTTATTTACTCCATAAAACCTGATAAAATGTCACTTTTCTGATTAGGTGAAAAAAATCCACAATTAAATTTGCCTGAATAAGAGGGGAGGCCTCTGAGAATCAAAGCACTTGTTAGCACTGTTGGATAAATATTTCTTTCATTTTCAATGTGAACACATTCAGACAAAATTTTGAATTGGAGTTTCCTTTGTCCCTAATTGTAGTTGATATCTGAAAAATGTGTTTGTCATAATTAGTAAAACCTCAGTTACCGTTCAATTTATTAATTTTTCTAATTATTAGTAATCATGCATTGTTATTTGTAAACCGGTCATGAGATTGATTCCTATTTACCGCTAGGGACAATGCTTTCACCTGAACCAACCACATGTATTACCCACAAAACAGGAGATTTTCTCATCATTCCAAGACATTGACTGCCACGCTGCTATTCGTTTTCCAAACTTTAAATATCGGTTATTCCAATAGTTCCCAACGGAACAATAACCGGCAGAATCTTCAGAATAAATATGTGTTATATTTTAATATTTGTTTATTGAAACTAAAATCATAGGTGGTTCAATAAATTTTCTTCAAACCTGTTAGATCTAATCTGAGTTTTATCTGCAGTTTTTAGCAACAGTTGGGTACTAAAATCCTTAATACTCTGATATTTTACTTTAATACAGCATCTGATAAATTAAGGTGGTACCTAACACTACAGGGAGATAACGCTGTCAAATCACCTAAACGTTTTAATTATGTTGTGTTGTTAAGGGAATATTAAGCTTCTCAATGATTATGATCAAAATAAGTGTTTGTCAAACTGCTATATAACCAGTGTAATTTTTCTGATAAATTGGTTCAAATTTTTTGAAATTTTAATGTTTTTGTCAAAGGGTCAAAGTAAATACTTTGTCAAAATTTCATGAAAATTAAACAAGCCAAATTAATTTTACTGAAAGTGTTGGGTACCACCTTAAAATACAAATGAAATCTTGCAAAATAAAATGTATAGGGACATGTATGTTTCTGATTATAATAGAAAAAAGAGTAAAGGACAGATTTTATCATGGTTATAATATTTATGAAACAAAGCAGTTTAAGAATTGCCATTCAAATCCTCATATTGGCCTGAAAGACTTAGGATACAGATTATAATTACACTGTTGTTGTGAAATGTACATATAATTTACCTATATCAACTTATTTCACAAATAATTAATTTCCTGTTCAACCCTTGTGAGCTGTCATTGTGATTGTATAACCTTGCTGATGCAATGGATACTTGATGTTCTTTATTATAAAATACAGTGACTTGACTGTTAGTGTTGCTATCCACCAAAATTTTGACCAAGTTGCAATTTGTTTTATTAAACCAAATTGTTCAACTGGTCAGAATATTAAACAAATCGTTCAGTCAAAATGTGCAAGTGCAAGGTGATAAAATAAATCATACTTACAATCCTATAAGACTTTAACTCCACTTTGATGATGTTGTGACAAAATTAGTTTATCAGTTTGTATAGGTATATTATAGTCATTCCCATGCTGAAGGAACTGTTATTATTTTGAATTGTTATAAAAATGTCCAAACTTAGCTTTTATATAGTTTTTCTTTCTAAAAGTATTCTATAATATATCTATACAAACTGATGGACTTATTATGTCACAACATCATTAAAGTGGAGTTAAAGTCTTATAGGATTGTAAGTATGTTTTAATTTATCACTTTGCACTTTCATAACTTGGCTGTGGTTTTCTACAGCAGTTAGTTCAAATTTCTGACCAGTTGAACAATTTGATTTTATAAAACAAATTGCAATTTGGTCAGAATTTAGAATGAGTTGCAATTGGTGGAGAGCAACACTAACAGTCAAGTCTAATGTAATATAATTTATTAACATATATATGCCTATCTTTAAAATTAAAAACAAAAATACTAGTCAAAAACAGGAACTGATTCAGAATTTCTCATGGCAAGATGGTTACATTTGTTGTCAATGAAAAAAACTAGTGTTTAATGAAAAGATGTTTATATACTATATAACAATATATACCCCTGTAGCCGTGAGATGGAAGTCAAGTTATATTTACCTAATGAATCCCTAAGCAACACGGGTGGATTTTTAGCAGACGGTGAATAGTTTGTATAATTAGCATATATTCCTGATGCAAGTGTCAGATTCAATGGTGATGGTGCTGTTGCCGTGTTCATCGCTGATGTTTTACTCACTACTAATCCTACTACCACAAATACTACAGGAAGAATCAGATTCACGAATAACAAAGCCTTGTCTTTCAAACTTCTAATCAGGCGAACTTTGCTTAGGGCCCAAAATTGCTGCGTTTTTAAGTTATCTTGTTCTTTGACAAGTGGTGATTTTTCAAGGGCTTCTAGGATGTTGGCGGTACTTTTGCTGATTGGCTCGGCATCATGGTTATTATCAAGTGTGACTGCGCTGGCAGCATGACCACCTAGTTTCAACACGTCTTTGATATCCATGGATTGATCATCTTCCTCTTAATAATCAAAAGAAAAAACATGTTATAAAGAATATAATTCTTCTTTTTATAATTTGATTAAACCACATAAAATGAGGCACAATTTGCAGAAGTGCTTACACTAAAAATGTGTGCTCAATCTAACCCTTTTTCGTCCCTAAAAAATATTTTTTAAAAGTGTTCAATTCTTCTAATGACATTTTCATGCTTCATGTTTTTCTTGGCATTATTTTAACATTGAAATAATGCCAAGAAAAATTCAAACCTTGTAATAGGTAGAAAACATCCTGATCAATGACAAAATGGTAAATTTAATTTGTTGTGTCAATGATATAATTAAAACTCAGAGACCTTTGTTGATTTTTTATGGTAAACATGACATATTGTATTTATCTTTTGAAAATTATTCTACAAAAACATCCTCATCATAAAAGTGTGTCAAAGCACATAAATGTGTACAAGGATAGAAAACGTCAACAACACTATTTATTGATTATCTACATTTCTATTTTGAACTGGCA
The DNA here is from genome assembly GCF_965363235.1 of Mytilus galloprovincialis. Taxonomy (NCBI): domain Eukaryota; kingdom Metazoa; phylum Mollusca; class Bivalvia; order Mytilida; family Mytilidae; genus Mytilus; species Mytilus galloprovincialis. Next base: position 11,460,082 of record NC_134846.1, read on the forward strand.
ATGAAAGTGGTGAATTATTGCTATGTTCTTATCAGACCTGTGTATGCTTTCTAAAACTTTGGTATCACATATCTAAATTTAAGGATAAATCAGGAATACCCCAAAATTGTACTCTTATTCAACATCAAGTCATTGTCTATTTGTTTACATAATTACCTAGTGCCAAGAAAACTTCTTCCAGTGTTGTCATAGAAACACCATAACTTTTGATTCCCATAGATTCTGCTAATGTTGACACTTCAGTACTTTTAGATTCCAATGCAGCAAAAAGATCTATAAATAGAAATAGTCAAAATCGGATTGTCTTGTTACATTGTGAAATTCATTTGATAAAAGAGACATTCAACCAATATCAGTATTATTGTAAACCAACTTATTTTTCCTGGATACTTAATTTCGGGTATAACCCTTTTCATTTCATTTCACAGCTATTTAATTTAGTGAATTTCAAATTAACTTGATGTAGTCTGATAAGGAAAGATCAAAATTTTACATATTCACGATGATCTATATTCACATTGTTTTTCTACTCGCGAAAGTCAAGAAAATAACTTGGTTTACAGTATTCCATGGGAACTAAAATTGTTGGATTTCTTGGGTAAAGGTGAACCATAACTTTAGGTGTTCATTAAAGTGTAGATGTTTTTAAGTCCTGAATGTATAATTCTTAAAATCTACAAAAAAAAAAATCGTCAAAATGTTTTGTCAACCGCTGCAAACTAATATCAATTAATAGAAAATAAACGTATCAAAAGTTGTTTTATTTCAGAAAGTATTGTATGTTGTTAGCTCTTGTAACATAATAAGAAGCATAAACACACAAAATATAAAATATTGTAAATCAGTTAATTGTATTTAACATTGAATTCTGTCCAACCAATATGCAAAAAAAGCAGGACTCTATTTTAAGTTAAACTAAGCAATGAAGAAAATTCACAGATCATGAACATATATTTTGAATCCAGTTTGCAATGAACCTACTTTTAAAGCTGCCAACTTCCTCCAATGGTAAAGTATAAGCTAATTCCTTTCCATGAGTTCTCCTATGTTTGGCACCATCAACATTTTTACAAACAAGATCTGTGATACTGTCACGATCGCTAACTTTATCTACAACCATGCTGTAAAGTTCAAATAAATAAATTATATAACTAAAATATTTTTTTTATATTTTTTTTCTAAAATAATATCTTTATTGAGTTTTTTCTTTTTCGTAATGACAAATTACTCGACCTACAGCAAATAACAAAAACAAAGATATCCTTCAATGAATGATTAGCTTTTCAAGGAAAAATGTAAAAGGTCCCATTGAATAAACTACAGAAAACAAAAGCTATTGTATTTATACAATGGAACAGGTGAATTGGCAAATATTTAAATAGCTTTACAAAGAGGAACTCATTCAGGAGAAAGATTTCATTTCTTTTGCAATAATTAAAATCAGTAGTCATTACATACTTTAAATGATATCCTATTCCAAATCTGTTCTTCAGGAAAAGTGATGAACCACAGCATCTAAGTTGTCCTTTACTGATGAAAGCTTTCCTGTCTAAAATAGAAAAAGATTTAAGTTTTATAAGCACATTATACAATAAACAGCAGAATATGTGAATAAAATAAAACCACTCTGAACTCAAAATAGAACAAAATATGAAATTGTGATTGCTGTGGAATTAATTCAATATTTCAGATATTTTCAAGGCCCTTTAACGATTTAGTATAGGTTGTTGAATTTGCAATACTCTTCATATTTTTACAAACTTGTCATATTGGCTCTTACAAGATGCTGTCTCAATGAAAACTACAAATATGTACATTTTTTGAGATGTTTTTTTACAATTATCTTTTTTAGGGGTGTGGTTTGTGAAGAAATTACTCAGAATGCTTCAATCTCTGAAAAGGTTAATTCAGAAACCTACCAGCTAAAATATCTGCTTCATCCATGAAATGCGTGGTCAGAAGTATAACACGCCCTTTCTTCTTTTCTTTTAGGACAGACCAAAGATGACGTCTTGAAAATGGATCTATTCCTGCAGTGGGCTCGTCTAGAAACACAATCTGTATAAAAGACAAAAATATATACACCACAAACACATGCAACAAACATCTATATTGGGAAACTTGCTGTATGATGCCAAAATTCTGATATCCTGCTGTTGTAAAAAAAAAATTAGACTTATCTAAAGTTAATAAAAATAGACCAAGCAGCCAAGTTATCAGTTTAATTTTTGCATCTTCTTATGGATGCAACAACCTATTGGTTTTGGTATAGTTTTATCAGCAGATTTTATTATTGCTTTTATAATGAATGCAAAGACCTGCTGTATTTGGTATAACTTTTTTTGTGGTTTCTAAATTTGCCATTATCTGAGAGGGGCTTAAAGGGGGGTTATCTGAACGGAAGAACACAAAATAAAATTGCCATTTCACAATGAAAGAACAAAAACAAAATAGCTCATTGATCTTCCTACCGATTTCACGTAACACAATGAATATGACGAACCTTTTCCACGGCTGCACGTGAAATAAAAATGGCAAAACATGTTGCTCAAAAATAACCCTTTACCACCCTCATCTGATGCTGACCTCAAAATGTCGTAAAAGTAAGATGCAACAAGAATGTGTCCAAAGTATACGGATGCCCCACTTGCACTATCCTTTTCCATGTTCCATGGACCGTGAAATTGGGTAATTATCTAATTTGGCATTAAAGTTAGAAAGATCATATCATAAGCAACAAGTGTACTAAGTTTCAAGTTGATGGACTTCAGCTTCATCAAAAACTACATTGACCAAAAACTTTAACCTGAAACTCCCACTTTCATTTTCTATGTTCAGTGGACCGTGGAATTGGGGTCAAAAGTCTAATTTGGCTTAAAAATTAGAAAGATCATCTCATAAGCAACAAGTGTACTAAGTTTCAAGTTGATTGGACTTCAGCTTCATCAAAAACTACCTTGACCAAAAACTTTAACCTGGACAGACGAACGGAACCACAGACGGACGGACAGACGGATGGACAGACGGACGGACGAACGGAGCCACAGACCAGAAAACATAATGCCCCTCTACTATCGTAGGTGGGGCATAAAAATTCCTAGCTATATGTACAAATTTTTGAATGGATAAAGGGGTAATATACATCCGTGAGCAACATTTAAGGCAGGGTAAAGAAATCCTTTATTTCTTTTATTGTTTTCTGCTGAAGTATTGAAAATTTAATTAGTCAATTCAAGAGAATAGAATTATTATCATGATTATATGACGATGTAAAACATATCCCAGTGTTTATGATCTTGAAAACAGAAAATGATATAGAAAACAAGAATGTGTCCACAGTACACGGATGCCCCACTCACACTATCATTTTCTATGTTTAAAGGACTGTGAAATTGGAATAAATTCTCTAATTTGGCATTAAAATTAGAATGATCTTATCAAAGGGAACATGTATACTAAGTTTCAAGTTGATTGGACTTCTACTTTATCAAAAACTACCTTGACCAAAAACTTTAACCTGAAATTTGCACTATCATTTTCTATGTTCAGTGAACCGTAAAATTGGGGTCAAAACTCTAATTTGGCATTTAAATTAGAAAGATCATATCATAGGGCACATGTATACTAAGTTTCAAGTTGATTGGACTTCAACTTCATCAAAAACTACCTTGACCAAAAACTTTAACCTGAAGCCAAAAACTTTAACCTGAAATTTGCACTATCATTTTCTATGTTCAGTGAACCGTAAAATTGGGGTCAAAACTCTAATTTGGCATTTAAATTAGAAAGATCATATCATAGGGCACATGTATACTAAGTTTCAAGTTGATTGGACTTCAACTTCATCAAAACTACCTTGACCAAAAACTTTAACCTGAAGCCAAAAACTTTAACCTGAAATTTGCACTATCATTTTCTATGTTCAGTGAACCAAAAAATTGGGGTCAAAACTCTAATTTGGCATTTAAATTAGAAAGATCATATCATAGGGCACATGTATACTAAGTTTCAAGTTGATTGGACTTCAACTTCATCAAAAACTACCTTGACCAAAAACTTTAACCTGAAATTTGCACTATCATTTTCTATCAGTGAACCGTAAAATTGGGGTCAAAACTCTAATTTGGCATTTAAATTAGAAAGATCATATCATAAGGAACATGTGTACTAAGTTTCAAGTTGATTGGACTTCAACTTCATCAAAAACTACCTCGACCAAAAACTTTAACCTGAAGCGGGACAGACGGACGAACGGACGAACGAACAGACGGACGAACGGACGCACAGACCAGAAAACATAATGCCCATAAATGGGGCATAAAAAGAAATCTAACAGTAAAGAAAGTACCTTTGGATCTCCGATCAGAGCTATAGCTACAGACAACTTTCTCTTCTGTCCACCACTAAGGTTTAATGCAAATGTATCATCTTGATCAAGTAATCCAACATCATTTAATATCTGCTTTATCTGGGAAAAAATAAAAAATCATTAAGGTGGTACCCAACACTTTAACTAAAATTAATTTGGCTCGTTTAATTTTCTTAAAATTTTGACAAAGTATTTACAAAAATATTAAAATTTCAAAAAATTTGAACCAACTGTTTTATCAGAAAAATTACACTGGTTATATAGCAATTTGACAACCACCAATTTTGATCAAAAGAGAAGCTTAATATTCCCTTAACAACACAACGTAATTAAAACATTTAGCTGATATTACAGAGTTATCTCCCTGTAGTATTAGGTACCACCTTAAACATATCATTGTATTCCCTTTCTATTCTACTGGGAATTCATCATTTCCGTGGGTACCGAATTTTTTTTGAATTGAGGAAAACTTCAGTATCATGTATTTCATGATTTTGCAAAAGTCTGCATACATTCTTATAGAAAATTTGTAATTCATTGGACATTGAAATACGCATGTTCACTAGCCAAGGAGATGAGGAGTGGATCGTAATCCTTGGCTAGCGAAGATGTGAAATTCGTGGTTCCCATATTACCTCGAAATCCATGAAAATTGATATCCAACAAATAATAACAAATTTACAGTAGTTAGAAACTTTTCAGGGGTCAAGGTCTTCACTACTCTAGCTAAGACATTAAATTTTGGTAAAAAAAAGAAGAGACAATTTTTTTCATTTTCTTGCAAAGCTTACCTGGCAAGAAAAACACCAATGCACTGTTGAAAAGAATTAGTAATTTTCAAAAATTGGAAACATATAAATACTAAATTGATTATGATGATTTAGAATACAATTAAAATGTCATCAAGGGTTTTTTCTGATACAATCAGTCCAGTGTAAAAGTTAACAAAGATAATATCTTTTCCTTTTAAAATTATCTGAAAATTGTCATGATATTTTGAAAGGTTAATAAATGAACTTTCACAATTTCAGAGATTATGTATTTCAGAAAGGGAAGTAACTCTTGAAATATTTATTGATAAATTATGCAGTGAGATTCCATTTCATTATTGTTGCACTTACTGATTTCATCATATTATCTTTTTTAGTTCCTTTGATTCCAGCAAACAATTTAAGATGTTCAATGACTGTCAATTTGTCAAACAAAATGTTGTGCTGCGGACATACCCCTGTTGTTTGTCTGATCTTTAACATATCTCCTGGGTTATTTATGTCCTGTGTGGAAAAAACAAAATTCACACATTATTATCACAAGAGTGCACACACTGAAATGTCTCGCCTTCTTTAATAATCATTGATATTATGTTGATAGTCCTAAATATAAAGCTTTATTACAACTGTCACATAAAATAAACATTAACCAAGATAACTAAACATTGACGAATGAACCATGAAAATGAGGTCAAGGTCAGATGAACCATGCCAGGCAGACATGTAAACAGCTAACAATTAGTCCATACAACAAATATAGTTGACCAATTGCTTATAGCTTAAGAAAAAAAAGACCAAAACACAAAAACTTAACACTGAGCATTGAACCATGAAAATGATGTCAAGGTAGAATAAAACCTGCGCTACTGACATATATAGATCATAAAATAAAAGTTTGCTAACGCCTCCGCCCATCACTATCTCTATGTCGAGCTTTCTGCAACAAAAGTTGCAGGCTCGACAAAAAATCATGAAATAATGGCAGTTACATTCTAAAAATGAATAACTTGGCCTTCTTTCACCTACATAGAGCCATACAAAACTAACCATTAAAGTTACATGTAATACTCTCCAGGGGCGGATCCAGCCATTTTAAAAAGGGGGGGGTTCCCAACACAGGAAAAGGGGGGTTCCAACTATATGTCCCCATTCAAATGCATTGATCGGCCAAAAAAAGTGGGGGTTCCAACCCCCCTCCCCCCTTCCCCCCCCCCTGGATCCGCCAATGCTCTCAATCTTAAATCTAAACTTTAACCCATACCTAACCTTGACACTAACCACAACACGAAAAACTAACCTTAACCAAACCTAATCTATAATAACTCTTACAATAAAGTACAGGCACCCCTAAAGTTCAAGAAGGCCAATTAGTTTATTAAACATCATTCAAATAGTTAAATTTTCCTAACAGAAAAACAACAACTTTCCACATTACAAAGTTTTATGTTATTTATTCATTTGTTATAAATTCAATTCAGAAAAAGAACTAAACACTGCATGTTACAACCAGACAACATGTCCTATTTATTGAACTTACCAAACCTAAGACTTTAGCTGTTCCCCTTGTTGGTGACACCAGACCAGATAACATGTTGAACAGTGTTGTCTTGCCCGCTCCATTATGTCCAAGCAAACATGTGATCTGTCCTGTGTACATTTCTAGAGACAATTCTAAAAAAAAATTCACTTTGATAATATTGAACTCTTTTATATTTCAGACATAAAAATCCATCTTTTTATCCTATGATGGCATATCAAGAAAAAAACAAAAAATTCTTTTTATTTTCTTTTACTTTTCAAATAACAATAAAACTGTTGACACAGAGGAATGTCTCACTTATATGTAAATTGATAATAAAATTCCAATATATAAATTTAAATTGCAATACTTTAACATTTAATATATAGTATAAATATGTATGCCAACATTCAGTCAATAGACCCTTACAACCTGTGGATATGAGATATGCAAATGCTAATACAAATGCATACTGAATATCTTTGAATATAATAATCACAAATGTAATCCTCATTGTAATGAGAGGAGTCAAGGATATAAACATCTAACCAATATAATTAACCTGCATGTGAGTTGCTCCCCTTGAAAAATTAAACAGACCAAATCACAAACTGTAACAATTGTTGATGCAGGTACCCATCGGTTAGAAACAGCATGCCTAACTCTCACATCAAAGACTTTCTTGTAGCAATAGAATTCGTTTACATTAGTATAATATGCTTACTATATACTGCGGTGACTGTTTCTTCTTTCCCACTGAATTCTTTAGTAAGATTTAAAATTCTGAAATTAAAGAAGATTTATGGATTATTGCATTTCCTATTTCAATATCTTGGAAATTGTTGGGTTTTTTTTTCATGAAGGGTAAACATTTATTAAGCAGGTACAAATAAGTTAAGAAAAATACCAGCTACAATAAGAAAATTGAATTCATATCTAAATTATGCAATAATGATTTCATGTGTTGTGACACAATTCATTTCCTTTGATCCTCCATTGGTTACTCCAATTGGCTTGAAAAATATCAGGATGGCTCAATTTTTTCTTTGGAATCCTTAGTTTCACTTGCCTTGATATTTTTTTTCTCTGGCACTATTCAATTTTTTCTTTACAAAAATAAATGTTTACAGGACAATATGCTCACTCCCAAGTCCACCCATCTTGACATCTATTATCAGCAAACAACAAATTTTGTATCAAAACCATAGTAAGGCATAAATTAAAGAAGTGCACACTTCCTAAGTTCAAGTGGATGTCATGGTAAACTACTTTAAACCAAAACATGCAAAACTTTAACCTAACATGGGAAAGAGCAATGGACTTCAAGGACAAACAGATAGATGGACTAATAGACAGAAAATCATAATGTCCTCCTTCTATTGTATGTGTATTTCAAAATCATATGTTATATTGGCTATATTTGGGAATATGACAGTTGTTATCCATTTGTTTAATGTGTTTGAGCTTTTGATTTTGCCAATTGATTAGGGAATTCCAATTTGAATTTTCCTCATGGATCAGTATTTTTGTTGTTTTACTTGTTGATATTAGTCAGGGACACTAATATACATGCATAACATGGCTTTATATTTTTAATATTTATACAGGTAACATACTAAAATTATCAAATCAGAATATTTGGGAATTTCAATTGCAAAAATCTTATATTAGGTGCAATTTTAGGGTCATCTAACTTCCCGATAATTTTGGATAAAAAATAGTATTATCTACCTGACTCCTGTATGCTCTCTCATATCACTGGTCACTTTCTCCACATCATTACCAAATAAGGCATCATAATCCTCCGCCCTTTCATCATTATCTTCTTCTCTTGTACCAGGACACCAGTACGACTTCATAAAGATGTAATAAGGTGGCTTCTTGGCACCATATTCAGCTAGAACAAACAATTTAAAACTATTATAAAAAAAAAGAAGATGTGGTATGATTGCCAATAAGACAACTCTCCACAAAAGACGAAAATGAATTTTTTTTTAAATCAATTTAGAACAGGTAATTTTGATGCGCATTGAACATGTTCTGTTCGGAACATAAGAATCATTTATGTTATTACTAGAATTGGGTTGATGCCTCTACTGGTTGATGGAATGTCTCAGAGGGAATCACCAGCCCAGTAGCTAGTACTTTAATACTGGCATGAATATACAGATTTTGTGTTACTAAAATTTGTTTTTACAAAATTTTGGAACTTATTTTAAGGCCAATGGCCGAAATGTCTTGAAAAATTGGTTTATTGATATAATTATATAAAGTATGCTCCCTATAGAAATTTTGAAAACAAGAACTTATTTTAAATTAAGGAATATATCTCCCTCATGCAAAAAGAAATGATACTGATTTTTTTCTTTCAAAACATACTGGCATGTTATATGTTATATTAGTATGAGATCATGACAACTGTAAACCAACTAATTTTCGCGGATACTTTATTTTGTGTTTATCCCTTTCTAGTCTTCTTCGCAGCGATTTAATTCTGTGTTTTTCTTATTTACTTGATGAAGTTATATAAGGAAAGGTCCAAGTTTAGCATTTTCACGACAATTTAATTTCGCGTTATTTTTCTACAAAAATAAATCACTTACAAAATTAAGATGGTTTATAACTTTACAGTATGTTGAAGAAAAAAAAAAGATTAACGTGATATTAAAATTAAATATTTATTCTTACTAGGGATGACATTGTCCAGATACATGGCTAAGACAAAGTATAAAATACTGTCAAAAAGTAACATGAACATTGGAATATAGAGTGGAAAGTCTCCTTGTCCGGCAGTCGTAAAATCCATTCCAACTCCAATATCCAAAAACACTGCCTGAAAAATATCACAAAAAGCAAGGTTATGCTACAGAAACAAAGTAAAGTTTGCCAACATAAAAGATTGGTATCAATTTTAGAAAGCTGCAATTTGTAGTTCAAGAAAAAAATAGAACTAAAATTTCATAGGATGGATGGACACACAGGTATAGACTGAGGTAAAGCAGTATACTCCCACCATCAGAGAAGTTATTTAATCATCACTGTTATATCCATATTCAAATTGTTATTATAATAAATTCCTACTAAGTTGATATATAGCATACCTGATCAATAGCTAATGACACACAGCACGGTGAAATTAGACACATAAATCCCCTGGCTACTGCTGGAATGGAATACGTCACAGTACCATCTTCATTTAACTGTCTTGTCAAACTGACAACCAAGTACAAACAGCTTAACAACATGACGAATAAACTGGCCACGCCTCCAGCTGTTTGTGCCTTGTTAAAGAATGGTGTTAACAGACAGGCAAAAGAGATAATAGAAAGTCCATAAAACATCAAAATCAGGAAAAACAAGAACACATTACTGTTAATAAAAAATCCGCTAACATATGCCAATATAACTGTTACTACGGTAACTATAGAGATGAAAATAAGGTACACAAGTCCCCAGGAAAGCCTACAATGGAAATTAAATAAAAATAAACAAAGCACTTAATCATTTTCATTATTATAGACAAACGACTAAAGACTGCAAACATACTTCACTGTGAAGGGCAGCCATGTCTGTTTTCATTAATATCTTAATCTATAGGGCAGCCATGTCTGCTTTCATTAATATCTTAATCTATAGGGCAGCCATGTCTGCTTTCATTAATATCTTAATCTATAGGGCAGCCATGTCTGCTTTCATTAATATCTTAATCTATAGGGCAGCCATGTCTGCTTTCATTAATATCTTAATCTATAGGGCAGCCATGTCTGCTTTCATTAATATCTTAATCTATAGGGCAGCCATGTCTGCTTTCATTAATATCTTAATCTATAGGGCAGCCATGTCTGCTTTCATTAATATCTTAATCTATAGGGCAGCCATGTCTGCTTTCATTAATATCTTAATCTATAGGGCAGCCATGTCTGCTTTCATTAATATCTTAATCTATAGGGCAGCCATGTCTGCTTTCATTAATATCTTAATCTATAGGGCAGCCATGTCTGCTTTCATTAATATCTTAATCTATAGGGCAGCCATGTCTGCTTTCATTAATATCTTAATCTATAGGGCAGCCATGTCTGCTTTCATTAATATCTTAATCTATAGGGCAGCCATGTCTGCTTTCATTAATATCTTAATCTATAGGGCAGCCATGTCTGCTTTCATTAATATCTTAATCTATAGGGCAGCCATGTCTGCTTTCATTAATATCTTAATCTATAGGGCAGCCATGTCTGCTTTCATTAATATCTTAATCTATAGGGCAGCCATGTCTGCTTTCATTAATATCTTTATCTATAATGTACATTAAAGACAATTTTTAACCTAGGGAATTGGCAATCATTATGATCATGCCAACTGTTCTATAACCTTTAAATCATATTTGGAATTCATTTGTTCAGAATATCTGAGAGGATTTCATCCTTTTTTTAAATTAAAACAGCATACATTTTTTTAAGACAAGTATACAAAAAAAATAAAAAAGAAGAAGAAATAAAAGCATATTTAGGATCGTAAATAACTTTATTGACTAACTTTCACTTTTCACTATACTATATTTTTTTTACTTTCACTTTCTATTTATATCTATAACATCGTCATAACAACCTCTATTGTACAGCTGTACAGCGAACCACACAACCGCAAAATTTCTACTTCACTGTTTGATTTCATGTGTAATATTGTCTTCAAGACGCCACCCTTGTTGGCGAAACATGTCGACCAGAATAAACTCTTACCATGCGGTAATTGATGGGTGTTGTTGTCTTTATTGTTTTAATTAAGGAAATTAATAATTCTAAGCAAATTTTACCAAAAAGCAGAATCTCGTAAGCCCATCATTTTCATCCCTTCCTTTATCTTTTTCTCCTTCTCTGCCACAAGGTGCACGGTGAGGAAATTAACAAATGGCGAGTATGCTAAGACAAAGTATATTGACGATAACACTTGGATGTATGTTGAATCTGGTTTGTATGATGGCTTGGGTAACATCTCAACCGTTACATCTGGTAATGGGTAGGAAGGATAGTCCATCTATAAAGAAACAGTTGAATTAGCATACCATCAGGACCATGTAAGCACAGAATAGACACTTTATTTAGATTCAAGCATTTAGTGAGGCTTTCTGATTTTTATAGTTTGTTCTTATGCTGTGCAGTTATACCACTGTCCCATGTTAATAAGTGTGTGATGTAATTAATAAAACATAATGAAGGAAGTAATATGCCAAATTTTAACTAAAAATGCAATATATATTATGGAATTTTTGGCTTATTTAACATAGATCTCATGCATCACAAAAATATATTCTTGTTTGCATGTTGTTTATTACAAGCTGCACTTGATGTGTCAATATGTTATTGGAGAGAGTTGTACACTATAACATATCATAGTGAGTCATACAGTCAAATTTTGGCGAATTTTACAATTTCACAGTCAGGAATGTATAACCTGTAAAAAGGAAACATTTTACACAAAAATACAAATAAGAGGCTATTATTTGAACTTGGAGTTATTTTTAATTATGGAATTTACATAATTTCTTGTACTTGAGATTTTTAATAAATTCCATGTTTATTCTGTACTTAAATGTTCTGTGCTGCGCACAACACTTGCTATAACAAAGAAGATAGCACATTTTCAATAGAATATACTGTGCCATGCACAACACTATCTACACAAAATACATTTTATGGAAAGTGGTATGAACTGCTCAAAACATTATAATACCAAATAAACATGAAAGGAGTAGGTTCAGTAAGACCACTTTTTGGCCCCAGAATATAGCAGTTTTAGAAAATTGTGAAAATGTTATCGTTAAGATATTTATTGAAAAGTAGAATGCTTCTGCTACATAAATATGGGCTGTTTTTAACAATACAATGCACATATATCGGGTACTAGCATCATTAAGTCATGCTAAATTACTGAAATCTTCACAATTTTAGCAATGAAAGTGGCCGCATTCGTGTTCATTCATAATATTGAAATATAAGTTGTAGTTGATGATAATACATAATATATATATATATATAAAGGTCGAGGATGAACACAGATGCGGCCACTTTCATTTTTGACAAAAACCACCTGAAAAGTGACGATTTTTGGCATATTTGATAGATTTTTCATATTAAGCTTGAATTAGAGTGTTTTTAATGACTCAATTAGCTAAAAACTTTCACATAAACTAATCGAATCAATCCAAATAGCCACTTAAGTGTTTAAAAAGTCTCTAAAATCTTTCGTTAGATGAACTTGAAAATTGAGGCCGAATCAGCCCTTACCGGACCTACTCCTTTCTTAAAAATTTCAAGCAAAAGAAATTATGCAAATTCCATAATTAAAAATGATTCCAAGTTCAAATAATGTAAATTTAGAAATTTTGCAAAAAATGAGACAGTGTTGTAAACGCAATAATTTAAACTCGCATTTTGAAATATTTTATATGAATTTAACAGGATTTTTCTCAAAATCATAAAAATTAAAATCGCATTTAAGTCTAAAATGATAAAATCGCAATAATTTTTGAATTTACAGTAATAGCCTTTTAAATGCTTTCTATTAAATAAAATTTTGGTAATTTTAGAAATATTGATATACATAAAAATTTTGATTTAAGGACCATAAAAATCAAACCATCCAATTTTACAAGTGTTTGCTTTACACAGGTTATAGAATATTCATCTGTTTCGAGGAACCAGTCATGACAGACATCTGCTTTATGGTTCATGTAACCTTATATCTTTTATGCCAAACGGAATCGAACCAGGAACCTTTGTGTTAGTACCCCAATGCACTAACCACTACACCGCGGCTCTCATTTCAGGAACTCAATTTTCAACTCTCCCTTGACACCATTTGCGAGTATGGTCTTGAGGAAACAATGATAGTCTGACGGAAGGAGGCGATAAATGGCTGACCCATGTTAAGAGAGAGCCATATATCTCTTGCACGTTAAAGACACCCTTGTAGATTTTGGAAAAGAGAAGGCTAATGCTGCTACAAGGCAGCACTTGCACCCGCAAAGTGGAAAGGGATTAATATAAGTTGCAAAACTTTTATCTTTAACTAAAGCTGTTAGAATTCTACCTTGTAAACTGGATGCCACAAAGATTAACTTATTTACAGTATCAAGTCCTACCCTAATTAATACTGTATCTATAGCTAACTGAAGCAAGTCCTACCCTAATTAATACTGTATCTATAGCTAACTGAAGCAAAGAGAATCCAGGATTTAAATACTGGTTAACATCACAGCTAGATTGATCCAGTCCATCTCCATCTCGACACTGTCCTGAACAATAGAAAATAAAATAACAGCTTGCTAAATAATCATCCCTCACAGCTATGAGATGTTAAACAAAGAATTAAAAGTACAAACAAGTCTAATAACACGTTGAATTTGCAGGTTTATGAAAGAATGTGTTTATTGACCTCAAGTTGGGTTAACTTTGCATAGAAGGGAAATAACTCTTGTTCCAACTAAGTCAATAGAAAACTCAGCTTGTAAATCACTTAAAATGATGTTAATGAAATAAAACATGAAGAAGCAATATCATATAGAGCATTTAAAGTCTTTGCGTAATACATTGATGCAAAGAATATCATTCAGTAAGGTTAAGGACAATATGGTCAACTTAAGAATTGTACAATTATTTTACAGTTAAATTCAAATTTCAGAAATGGCAACATCTATTTCTTATCTATGCATTTGTCCAGCAATTTTGATCTTTTAAATACATGTTAACTTACCAGCAACAGAAGTCCAAGATCCTGTGCCAGGAACTTTGTTAGAAGGAAATCTCAATGCATATGAGTAATTATCTCCCCCTGAATATTCAAAGATGATTCCGGCAGCAACATTATCTGTATAAGCATCATAATAATCATCCATTGCTGTTTTGTCAGTAAAATACATAAGAGACGGACCTTGACCAGATGTTATGTTACCCATTTCTTTAAATACTTTAATCGTTTCATTGGCCATAGAATGTGAATTAGATGTGTCTGGAGATATTAGAATGTATTTTCCATTAAAAAAGTTTCGGTCTAAAAATTTAGCATTTGTCATTGAATATGTTGGGAAGTCAGTTATCCTTGGTTTTTCTGTGCCTTTGTTGAAAGCCTTTACCAATATCAGAATGGCAATAAAGTATAATGGATACAGAATTTCCTGGAAATAAATAATCCAAAAAAGCGTTATCATTCAAAAACGTATAATTCCGTTCTAACAATATACATGTATTAATAAACGGGTGTTTTTAGAGGACTTTGACGGTTAATATCTATAATATGTTAAATTTGACTATAATATATTCTTATATCATAAAAAATAAATATTAATAAATATAATAATTTTTATTCAATTCATTACGATTCTTTTTCTCTCCTTTAAAATATGTTATTGTATTCCTTGTAAAATATAAAACAGTTTTAAGTAATGTTTTGATGTTCAATTATTATAATGGATAATCAGGTGGTTGAGACAACCAAACAAACAAACAAACAAACAATGAGTGAAAACCAAACAAAATAATCAATTTACAATTTTCTCTTCAGTTGTGATTTTCTAAGAAACTCTTCAAGCCCACTGTAAAAAGGTTGCAGGATAAGTGTAGATTAGCTTTAAATATACTCCAAAATATTTCTTTTGAATATTAAAGGGGCACTAGCTACGAGATATATAAAAAATCTAAAGTTTGATTTTTTTCTGTTCAATCAATAATGAAAGTGAAACAGTGAAATAACAATTTGCTTTTGCAGCCAAAAAGGTTCAATTTTGTCAAATTTCACTAAGAAACATTGATAATTAGTTATTCACTTGCAAGTGAATGAGTCGACCTCTTTAAATCCGCATTCATGTGAACTTCAATTTAACCCCTAGCTATAGATTGACAACGCATGCATTGTACGTGTACTGGTTATTTAAAGAAAAAGAATGTCAACAATGAAAGTGAAACTACGGTAAATCATTTGATTACTAATTTTCGATGCACATAAAATTATTCTTATATGGTTAAAAACAATGAGAAACATATATTTTTAATCTATAAAATAAAATCAAACAGACCTATAAAAATCAAATTGAACATGTTGGTTTAATCTATTCATATCTCTTTTTTATGTTTACATCGCTTATATGGTCATCTGAGGTCAAATCGATAGTTAATTAGATGGCGTCTGGACTAAAATACACACGAAACTAACCTATATATTATCTACCCCATGCTCTGTTAACTGTTTATTTTAGACTTTTGGTAGTTTGGATATATGTTTTACATTGTTATAAATCAAATATGAGAATTTGAGTCAAATCGGTGACCATGAATTTGACAGCTAGTGCCCCTTTAAGTGAATTTTAGAGTATTAAACTAAACATTTAAAGTTTTTCTGATTTCTTTTTTATTTTATTTGGGTTGACTAGTTCAATATAAACAATTAAATGAAAAACACTCACTGAAATTAACTACAAATGTATGCCAAGATCTTTACGGATAATAAATTACCTGTGCTACTTGTTTTTTATTTCTCTTCTTCAGTAAAATATTCTTCCACATAAGAATTTTAAACTGATCCCAAAAGGTTGCCATTTTTTCTGAAAAAGAATTTAAATTTGATTGAAGGTTACAGTCATGATAAGATGATTGGAGGTAGTCCATTTCATATGTCATTTATGGAATAAATAGAGAAAAAAAAAAGAATTGTAACTTTAAATCAAATCAATGTTCTTCAAGTATAAATTGTAGATCATAGTTACATTCTAATTTTATATTGAAGACGTAAGAAATACTATTTGTCACTACCATGTTTCATAAAGTTACAGTACTAATTTCAATAGGATACTTTCAGAATAAGTTAAAGTGTGTCAATAGGTCACTTTATATCAGAGAATTTAACTTTTACAAAAGAAGAAGACAACTAAAGAGTAATATTTAGGTCTCAGTGACCTATATTTCAAGTGAATAATTATAAATGATTCTGCACATTATTAATAGAATATCAATTTGAATCCCAGAACTGAATCTGTGATGTCATGCATGTGGTTAGGTAAAAAAAATACCTGTGTTTCTACTAACCCTACCTACCCTTATTTTTAGTGGTTTCCCTTTAACTTTTTATTCCATTTTGGAAAAAGCACTGTTAAAGTCAGAAAATTCCCTAGAAGTAACCATCTAAAAATGTTTGTAAAATAAAATGATATTGCCTACCTACTTACCCTTTTCTTTTAACATGTTAGCAGAAACAAATTCGCCCTATAGGTATAGATGTATCCCAGTTCTGTAAATTCATTTTATAAAACATATTTGACTACTTTTTCTAAATCATTTACCTACACCTGGATTAATTCAAAATCATATCACTTGACTAGACAATTTAGGATCATTTAAAGCTTAGTTAATGAACACATAAATATCATAGCACACTGCATGTCGACCTGTCTTGGGGTTTTATTTGGTTTATGTAGACCTGTCTTGGGGTTTTATTTGGTTTATGTAGACCTGTCTTGGGGTTTTATTTGGTCTATGTAGACCTGTCTTGGGGTTTTATTATGTTTGTGTTGGGATGTTGTTTCAATGATGTTATTACCAATGTCATTTCAACTGATCGGGCGGAGCTTACGTTTTAATTGCATAAGGACAGTCTATTTGAAGATGTGTGTGATAAGGATGATAGCCGTTATAATTATTACTGATTTCTAATCACCTATCAGTGTCGTCAAAGGAATTTATAAAAAACAATGACTGGACACTTCATTGATGAGTTTATCCTAAAACACCTATCCATAGATGGACTGGTTTATTGCGAGCGAATCGGTTAAACTCCGCCCAGTCAAGTGAAATAAATCGAGTAATAACACTTTATATTTACTTTTTGATTAATATATTTGACTAAATCATGTATGGTCAGCCATTGATAAAATTTAGTGTAAATTATATTACCTGGTTGTTGACAGTGGTATGTCTTCTGTGTCATGGATAAATGTTTAATAAATGGTCAGAGTTATATCATAGTATGATTAAGATATACATGGTCTTTATCTACTACAAGACCTGTAAAATAATAAATATATAAAGATATATTATGCATTACTATTGATAACTTTGTCAAAATTGTGATCTATGGTCAGATATGATACAAATTTATGTAGTAGATTTATTTTCTGATATAAACCTATAATACAATTGCAAGTTTTATAAAAATCTGGCAACAATTGTACGCAGAGAGCACTTAGTAAGACAGTATGGATATACACAGGGACAGAAAATATTTCTTTTTCCCCTTAACACGTCTCTCAGGGGCCACAAAATATTTTCAATTTGGTATAAAAGCCTCAGTCAGAATCTTTTAGAATCAGAGTATAATTTTGGCAATGTATCAACTCACTTATATATCTTCTACTTAATCTCAGAGAACAAACAAAATATAAATATGAGTGAGTGCGATAACTTAATTTTAATTAGGTCGAGTTAATGATAATCCAAATAATTTGGTTACCATGCCAAACACATATGCAATTATTTGAGACACTATAGCTATACATGTAGTACAATGTATATGAGTTAATAATAACTGTATTGTTTTATAGTTTTATTTGATCTACCATGGAATAACTTTGTGACAGAATATATTAGTTCACCCATAATATTTGTTCCAAAGAACTTTTAGCATATGACAAAAGTTCTATTGGGAACTTTCCTTATATAATATTTTATCCAATGCTATAAGAAAATTTCTTTCACAAAGGATAAAATATTACATAAGGAAAGTTCCCAATGGAGCTTTTGTCATATGCTAAAAGTTCTTTGGAATATCATTTTGGACAATGTTTTATATAATAAAAGTTCCAGGAATATTTGTTATATTATAAAAGTTGCAGGAGAATTTTTATATCTAAAAAAGCTCCAGGAATATTTGTTATATTATAAAAGTTCTAGGAATATTTGTTATATTATAAAAGTATATTGGCTATTGGCTATATTATAAATGTTCCAGGAATAGTTATCATGGTTATTAGATAATTAAATTTCTAGAAACATTTATTATATGATCAAAGTTCTAGGAATATATAATACAATATCCAAAATTATTTCTAGCTACAAATGTATGGAAGTAAATTTCCAATAATAAAGTACAGGCATTTTCATCTGAAATTTGTGACCAACTTCATGCTTGACTAATGTATAAGCTAAACTTTCTAAATTGGTACAGACTAATGGACCATTTAGTTAAGCTAGTCACAGTGAAGCCGCATAATAATCAAGCGTGCAGTAATAAGATATTAAAAATATATATTTGTACCTTGTCTAGAATAAGAGCCATCATTTAAATATGTAACAATGTTAAAACAAGAGTGCACACACTGAAATGTCTCGCCTTCTATACTAATCATTGATATTATGTTGATAGTCCAAAGTATAAAGCTAAGCTTTATTACAACTGTCACATAAACTTAACATTAACCAAGATAACTAAACAAAGACCAATGAACCTTGAAAATTAGGTCAAGGTCAGACAAACCATGCCAGGCAGACATGTACAGCTAACAATGCTTCTATAAAACATATATAGTTGACCCATTACTTAAAGTTAAAGAAAAATAGACCAAAACACAAAAACTTAACACTGTGCAATGAACCGTGAAAATGAGGTCACGGTCAAATAAAACCTGCGCGACTGACATAAAGATCATAAAATATTTCCATACACCAAATATTGTTGACCTATGGCATATAGTATTAGATAAAAAGACCAAAACTCAAAAACTTAACTTTGACCACTGAACCATGAATATGAGGTCAAGGTCACATGACATCTGCCCGCTAGACATGTACACCTTACAATCATTCCAAACAACAAATATAGTAGACCTATTGCATATAGTATGAGAAAAACAGACCAAAACACAAAAATTTAACTAAAACCACTGAACCATGAAAATGAGGTCAAGGTCAGATGACACCTGCCAGTTGGACATGTACACCTTACAGTCCTTCCATACACTGAATATACTAGCCCTATTGCTTATAGTATCTGAGATATGGACTTGACCACCAAAACTTAACCTTGTTCACTGATCCATGAAATGAGGTCGAGGTCAAGTGAAAACTGTCTGACTGACATGAGGACCTTGCAAGGTACGCACATATCAAATATAGTTATCCTATTACTTATAATAAGAGAGAATTCAACATTACAAAAAATTTGAACTTTTTTTTCAAGTGGTCACTGAACCATGAAAATGAGGTCAAGGACATTGGACATGTGACTGACGGAAACTTCGTAACATGAAGCATCTATATACAAAGTATGAAGCATCCAGGTCTTCCACCTTCTAAAATATAAAGCTTTTAAGAAGTGAGCTAACACCGCCGCCGTAGCCGCCGCCGCCGCCGGATCACTATCCCTATGTCGAGCTTTCTGCAACAAAAGTTGCAGGCTCGACAAAAACTTGTATTCCTCAGACTCAACAACAACAAGGGGAACAAGTATTATGGGGAACAAATATATGTTAACAACTCTACAAAAACAGTTGGTGCCAAAAACTTTTTCATCTTCTAGTTCGGAAACCAAATATCAAAATTTGTCCCTATCAGACTATATAAAATTTTGACCATTTTCACTAGTCTGAATCAATATTTACTAGTCTGGGGAATCAGACTAACAGTACAGACTGCAAAAACATAATCAGTCAGAGCTCAGACATAAATAAGTCTGAATCTGCTTTTGACTTATAGATGTCTAAATTTGTAAGTTTTAGGATTTGTCTCCCTTTAATGCAAGACAAAATACGACTTAAATAAGTCAAATATTGTTAAGCAAGAAATGATTGACCAGAATCAAAAAGTTGCAAATATCAACTCCTACAAGTCGATAAGTTACCAAAATTGGTCAACTTCAAGACCCACGCATACTTATAAAAAGGTCATGCATCTAAATCAAATAATGACAACATTGAAAGCCAATGCCTTGTCTTCTAAAGAAAAATATGAATGAGAGTCTGAAAAATCGAGGATCATGTTAATTAACCTTACAATGCAACCACCTGGATCCACACTTAATGAGGTAAAACATCTGTGTTTAGTAAGGATGTTCAATTAGATAATTAAATATAGATAGATCAAGTCCTTGTGAACTCTCAGACAGGTTTTTACTGTCAAAGGTGGTGTAGTTTGGCCACCAAGTCAAGTTAAGTTTTTTCATCAACATATTAAATAGACCTAAACAAGTCTGTCATTTTGTGACTTAGATAAGTCTAAAATTGAAAACACATTTTTATAAAGAATACATGTTTTGACTTCTTTAAGTCAAAAACAGAAATAGACTTGTTTATGTCTGAGCTCTGACTGATAATACACTTATGTATGAGGCGCCGTTTTACTATTTATTCCTTATTTTCTGATATCAAAAATTCTATTTTTTGATATCAGGAATTCGATTTCTTGATATCAAGAAATAAAGCATATTTTCTGATATCAAAAATTCGAATTCCTGATATCAAAAATTCATTTCTTGATATCAGGAAATCGATTTTTTGATATCAGAAATTCGAATTTTTGATATCAGAAAATAAAAATTATTTTTTGATATCAAGAAATAGATTTTCTGATATCAAAAAATGATTTTGTGATATCAAAAAATAGAATTTCTGATATCAAAAAATCATTTTCTGATATCAGAAAATAAGAAATAAATGAATAAATGAAGGCTCCCTTTGCGTCAATAAAAGCATTCAAACTCACCCATGAGCCCAAACATCAGGAAATATGTGAAATAATGTTTCCCGGTATACCAATTATTATGTGGAATGTACCGCTACGCGATATTTGTCATTTTAATTATGGCAAAGGGTCGGTCCATTGTTACAAAAACAAAATGCTTAACTATACAATTCAAGTTTTATAAACATGATTTAGACTTTAAAGTCTCTAGAAAACTTAACAATATTTGAAACTATAAGTACACAATTCGAGTCCGATGCACAACAAGACAATATATTGAAGATTTTTGAAATTATTATGAAATATAACACAGTATTTACTTTTGCGACGAACAATCCCAATCGAAAGAGTTAGTCGACCTTAGAATTAACTAAATACTTGAAAATGTTTAACAAAACTTGACTTATCGAAAACAAATAATGATGTGTTCAAGATTTAGATACGATGGCTTGATGATATATTCAGGTTCAACTGACGCAATACACGATCTTTTCGCCTTATATATCAATGCAATGCATGTACCTACCTAAATTGAACATACTAATATTCTCAAAACGAATTTTGACTTTCTTGACTGTCGTGTAATACAAATTTGAAAGACCAACACTTTCAAAATAAAGGTATTTTAGAAATGAAAACGTACATCAAGCCTACATAAATTTTTCAATACTTCACAGTAAAGGCTCATATAAAATAAATGTAATTTAAAGGATATATAATTGCATTGCATCTATGTTTCATTTATATGATATGTTATTTTAAATGGCTAACAGCAATCTCGCGTCCTTCTGAAATTAACTTTCATTACACAATGATATGTAACATTCGTGATGACCCGAACTCCCACCATAAAGTGCACATGTAAATTAAAGAAAAACTTGACAGAAATCGTGTTTAAATTCATTATCCTAGCTAAAAATGTGATTATAAGTATCGAATGCTTCTTTTTGTAATTCGTAGGGTTGTAAAAGCTTTGACCGTGCGCACATTTTCAGAAGGAAGGGCTTCCGCACTGCATACACAATGTACTTCGGTCAACGCTTTTATACCCCAATGAATTTATAAAAAGGAGCATTCAATTCTTAAATACAAAGCCATAGGCGGATCTAGATGGCCCGGTCACACATATCATGGCAAAAATTTGGTTGTTTATAATTGGGAATCACTGAAGCATTAGTTACTGTAGTGGGCCCTTTTTATGGCAGTCAGTGGGCACCCTATTTTAAAACGTCCCTTCTCGATGCGCCACTGAAGGCGCAGTATAATTAAGAGATAACTGTATTGTATTTGAAGCTTTAAGGACGTCCATCGGTAGTTTTCCGGTCGC
This sequence comes from Mytilus galloprovincialis, assembly GCF_965363235.1. Classification (NCBI taxonomy): domain Eukaryota; kingdom Metazoa; phylum Mollusca; class Bivalvia; order Mytilida; family Mytilidae; genus Mytilus; species Mytilus galloprovincialis. The sequence goes on from NC_134846.1 coordinate 11,482,784, forward strand.
AAATTTAGTTTACCTGGCGACGCGGAGCGGAGACAGGTAAACGGGTATTTGCGACAGTAAAACTACCGATGGAAATCCGCAAAGCTTCAAATACAATACAGTTATCTCTATTCTAATGCAAAACAAGTTTATAATTTAATTTCAATCATTATTTCGGTGTAAAATGTTCATTAAAGAAAATTCCGCGAAAAGATGTTATGTTCTTCGGTCCCCACACTAGGTGAAGTCATAGGTATGCTTCCGGCGTCAAACATAAACACCGGGCGTTTTCTGACTTGTTTGCCGCTTCAGAATGTAATACAATTTGATAAAAAGAAGATTTTTAGGCGCAACAAGTGAGTTTTTTGTTTATTATTGTAGAAATAACATTTCAATACATTCCGAAATTCAAAATGTCGGCTTCCTTTGTTACAGACAAGGAGATAGAGAATTTTACGCTTGCTGTTATCCAATCAGAACAATTGTTGCAAAATAATTGCATTAGAATAGATGCTATAGCAGTCTTTAAAAAAATGTCACGTAAATAGACGAAATATTTTAAAATACAAGAAATGTTTGTTGCTATTGGCTTTGAACTAGCTGTAAGTAGCTGAGAATGCTTTCCCATCTGTATTTTTTTTCTTCTTGGTATTGTTATACTGCCACGTCCAGTCTACGAAAAACAGATATGTTACACATACACAAACGACAACCACTGAATTACAAGCTCCTGGCTTGGGACAGGCACATACATACAGAATGGTGGTGGTGTTAAATATGTCAATGGGATCCCAACCCTCCCCTAACCTAGGATAGTGGTGTAACAGTACAACATAAGAACGAACTATAAAAATCCGTTGAAAAAGGCTTAACTCATCAGATGAATACAAGTACAAATACTACACAGAGTGGACGTGGCCGGATACTTCTATATCAAATCAACAAAAAGACAATAATATTCAGTTTGCTTTGAATTTACTGATAACAAAATCAATATTGATACCAATAAAAACATAAATTGTTTGTTCTTACAGTATGTTATGACAAAACACCAGTGTCCCAGGCCGCCACATTTTTTTAAGTGTCTGTCCCACGTAAGAAGCCTGTAAGGATACATAATTGTCGTTGGTTCGTGTCTGTCATATTTGTTTTTCGTATTTTTTTTTTGGTTATAAATTAGGCCGTTAGCTTTCTTAATAAATCTTTTCATATTTTTTATGCCAGGACATTTTATAGCCCACTTTACGGTATTGGGTTTTCTCATTATTAAAGGCAGAACGATTGCCTATAATGATTTCTTATATCCACTTCATTTCATCTGGCTTTGGTGGATAGTTGTCTCAATGGCAATAATACCACATCACCTGATTTTTAAACAGAACTAATTGACTTACTAATTTCCCAACATCATCAACTGGAAAAAAACCTTAAAAAACGATATTACCAAATACTTGGGCTTAAATTCACAAAAACCTAGTTGAACAAATCTGGGGCCGTGTCAATGAAAGTATCCTAGGACATGTCCCAATAGGTCTTAGGACATTATTTAGGATGGTCTTAGGACGTGTCTGATACATGTCTTAGGATGTCAAACAAAGCTGTCGTAGGACAGTCCTAACTACGATGGTCCTAGGACCATCCTAACACATTTATTTAATTGAAAACATATGTAGAGATTTGTAAGACATAGATTGAATTGTATTTTAGAACCTATATGTAAAGAGGGGGAGAATGACTCTTATATAGAAAACAATTAACGCAAAATAAAAGTTAAAGTTTTTACGGAATACTAATAAATACGTTATTAAATATGATAAAAGATATAAATGAATTTAATACGAAAACAAAAGTAAATGGTCACAAAACTTTGGGATTTTCGTGCTGCAATTTTAGTACATAAACTAGTTTTGTCCTTAGGTCCACTCGATTTCATTACATGTATCGAATCAGGATTAGGTTAAAAAAAAGTAAACTTTTCCCCATATTTGAATTATTTAAAATATTTTGCTTATGATGATAGTATTGTTTAGGCTTAAAAAAAAGGCAGCACGAAATAATTTAATATAATACAATTAAATCTTTAACAAACATGAAACAATATTTTTTTTTAATTAATTTTATCTAATGATATTAGTTTAATATTGTATTAGTATTTTTAGTATTGAGTTTATGCCATATTTGTTGTTTTTATTACGTTTTAGGACGATGTAACCTTTAGGACTATCCTAAAACACCTTTATTGTATAACCTAACTTTAGGACCAAATTTAGGACATATCTTATTTTAGGAGACTTTCGTTAACCCGACTTAGGACTAAGATGTGTCCTAAGACCATCCTAAGACATGTCTTAGTCCTAGGACAGCTTCGTTGACACGGCCCCTGTTTCAGAGGAAACTAACAATTGCTTATAAAAGAAACTGGAACGTATAATTGCTTTTCAATGAAGAAATACAATTGTTGACTATAAACCTTAAAAAAAAATAATATGTGAGATACACAAACATACAAAATTTCTTATAACTAATGAAACCAAACTCTGTAATATTCCTTTCTTTAAACAAGACCGAAACACTATACCAAATGTTAGGGCTCATGGGTGAGCTCGGAATTTTTTTTATTGATACACAGGGGGCAATCATTGATATTTTTCTTATTTTCTGATATCAAAAAATCATTTCTTGATATCAGGAATTCAAATTTTTGATATCAAAAAATCATTTTCTGATATCAGAAAATGTATTTCTTGATATCAAAAAATCGTCAGTATTATTTGATATCAGAAAATCTATTTCTTGATATCATAAAATGGATTTCTTGATATCAAAAAATGATTTTCTGATATCAAAAAATCGAATTATTGATATCAAGAAATAAAGATTATTTTCTGATATCAAGAAATCGAATTTCTGATATCAAAAAATGGATTTCTTGATATCAAAAAATTGAATTCCTGATATCAAGAAATATTTTTTGATATCAAAAAATATTTTCTGATATCAGAAATTCAATTTTTTGATATCAGAAATTCTATTTTTTGATATCAAGAAATATTTTTTGATATCAGAAAATAAGGAATAAATAGTAAAACGGCGCCTCATACTTATGATTATCCAGTGTAGCATACATGTACATGATTTATCATTAATGTTCAGTTGTTAAGCATTTTTTGTTTTATAAAATAATTTGTCATATATATATACATGTATGAATGTTGTATATGTCATGACCATTAATTGTACACTTATAAGATTACGTAATGTCATATTTATTGTACATGTTGTCAGAGACATATAATTGTATTATATGTCTCTGATGTTGTAAGTCCAAATAATTATGAGGTCTAGAATGTCTTTGCTGTTACAATTTCATACAAGGGCAGGGAAGCCATTTAAGTCATAAAAAAATATACCAAAAAACATTACAAAACATGAAAGCATCATAATTATTTGGACTTCTTTAATTATCATATGCAAACTTAAAAAAAAGTTTGATTTGATAAAAAAAAAATACCCTTGGCATATGATTATGATGAACAGAGGCTGTTACTATTCTCGTTTTACATTGTCATTTCGGGGCCTTTTATAGCTGACTATAGGGTATAGGCTTTGCTCATTGTTGAAGGCCATACGGTGACCTATAGTTGTTAAATTCCGTGTCATTTTAGTCTATAATGGAGAGTTGTCTCATTTGCAATCATACGTACCACATCTTAATTCTTTTTTTATATATAGATCGACATATATAATACAATGTATGTAAAATATGTCTTGACTGGCATGAATAATTCTGACCTCTTTCAGAATTAAAATTTATTTAAATGGTCTTCCCCTTTACCCCCTCTTTATTTTGGTACCTGTCTACCAGCCCTGGATAGGGTTTTGTTCGAAATTAAAATGTATTTATAACCTTTTTTAACTAGATTTTGCCATGCATTAAAGCATTTTCCAGGGGCAAAATGTGACATATTTGATTGTACTCAAGAGTAAATGGTGTGTTGTAACATGTGTAAAGTTGTGAACATGGTGAACACAGCCATAAATTTTGTTTCTGCTGAAAAAAAAATTATCTGAATTTCGTGTACTTACTCTAGTATTCCTAGCAGCATAAACTAAACACATGACACATATACAGACTTTTATAAATGGTGTAGCTAGGGAAAATCCTATTTGTAAACTCACATGTGATTGATTATATTGACTGATTTATGTTTCAAAATACCCACTTGGACAGTACAAACACATTTATAAATAACCCTGCCCATGTGATGTCACAAATGTAAACAAAGATACAAACGTTCGATAATTGACTATTGTATGTTCCACTGAAGAAGAAAATTACCTATTGCAAATATAGGTGAAAATGTCAGTACGTTTGGTTCTACATCAGTACCCGTACATGTTGTTTTTTGCGTTTTTGACATTTGTTTACGATTACAGTTTTTGACCCCAATCATAAGGGAGGTAATCCAACATTCCCGCGAAAATTGTTTACAGTTTAGTGTCAAAAAGAGAAGTATTCCAAAGTTCCCGCGGAAATTTTAGAAATTTTACACTCTGTCTCTTCGTTTTTATTTTTGACATTTTAAATTTCCTATTTTATCATTTGGCTATACACGGTCAGAAATACACCTTTTAAAGGTTTTTACATTTTTAGTAGTCCAAATAATTATGCCGTCTAGAAAGGCTATTTTTGATTTTGCTGTTACGCCTTCGTTAAAGGAAGGCGTCCAAAAAAATTATCAAAAAGCCGTACTAAAACGGCATAATTATTTGGACTACATTTTTTAGTAGAACGAAGATTTTTGTTTATTCAAAAACAATATTACATGTATCTCATGAGTCAGTCATTTATATCAGAGACATATATACACATGTGTATATATGTCTCTGTTTATATATAGAACGTCGGTATTTTGCATGTCCCATATTTTACCATTTTTACATGTTTTATTGGTATATAGGATTTTTTTAATGTAACTATATCAAGATATACTACGTAGTCATACATGTACAGGGGGGTCTGTACAGTCAGCAACTCAAACATTCTCAGTGAACGTAAAAAAAGGTGCATGCGACTTCCACTTTTCGATAAGAGTATTGCCAGTTGTAACAATCCCTTCCACTCTCCAAAAAAAATCTATAAGGGCAAATGCTTTAAAAAATTTGTTTTTGTTTTTTTAATTTTGTTTCATCTAAGTTATATGTTTCGGCGTTAAGTTTGATGCCCTTTTAGTTAACTAGTATACCTTATTTTTATAGAGTCTAGCTCAGTGAAGCCCGCCTCCGTCTCCGAGTGCAGGTTTGTATCGCTGCATTGAAGACCCATTTGGTGGCCTTTGGTTTTGTTCTGCTTTTAGGTCGGTTTGTTGGTTTTAAGTTGACACATATATTCTATTCCCCGTTTCATTTAATTTAAATTCATTTATATAAATCTTAAACCTTTCTATGGATTTCTTCTTATGCATATCAGCAAGGATTTGTATAGTATACTATACAAATCCTTGATATCAGTCATATGAGATTTCGAAAATGAAAAATGTTGAAAGTGCACTATATACTGGAATGGCTAATAAAAACATGTGTACAGGGATTTCTTTCAACTTTTACTGCCATATATTCAGATGAACAATTTAAATATACCGACTTGGCTATTTAACTTTCTCTAAATGAAGAGTTGCATCTCTTTTGTTTAATCTTAACTAGATAATATCAACCTGATATATGTTGTCCCTCCGTGGAAAATGATAACTAGTGAAGTGGCATAAAGAAAAATATGTTATGTTGCTATATCGTTTATATGACCCTTCGTCACATACCATCTTGGTAAAAAATCATAACGGGGAAAAACAAATATTTTTCATGCAAATTGCAAAGAACGAATCATATTTGTGTTTATATACTTAAAACGGGTATATAGTCTAACAGCCTGCTTAGCATGACAAACTTATATAATCAATCGCAGTCATAGAAAATCGCTAGATAATTTGAATATACAAATTTGAATTTTCTCTTACCTCCTAAAAATCATGGATATTTTTCTGCCTTACTATTGTCTTATTTACAAAATATGCAACGTAAATAAGCTGTCGTGTCATTGCCTTCCGGTGTTAGAGGACAATAAACTTTTTTTTATGTATAAATCACAATCAATCAACTGGTCATTAATTACACAGTATTGACATCCGAATGCATTTTAGGGATTTTTTTTAAATTTTCTTTCGAGAACACAACAGGAGTCCAGTTTAAGATTTACACACGGCTCGTGAATTCGCGATGATAGGGATGAGTTATCTATACCCCCCCCCCCTCCATCTATAAATATATGCTGTATGAGCATTTCAAGCGTTAACGGAAGAAACATAGTGTAGAGGATAACGCAGGGTATATAAATAAATAAAAAAATAGAGAAAAGGGACGAAACGATAAAGAATATAGAGAAGAATGGGATGCTAAAATAAAAAGGATACAGAAACTAAGGATGTTGCTATACTGCCCCCGGATTATAATAAGTATTCTAAAGGTAGAGGCAAAATTCCAAACTAATTCTGGTATCTATAATATATAAATGAATTTAGTAAAGGTTTTAAGATATTTGTGGTAACGAAATCCTTGACTTAATAATTTACCAGTCAGTTAGTAAAACATTGAATACTTATGTTGGGTTTTGTCTGATAGGTTAATTCTATTCAGATATTAAATTCTCTCATCGGGCATTTTTACGCAGCGTAAAACAATATTGTAAGATATTTTAAGTGTCGGGGGACAGTACTATACGGTTTTTCAATTTTTTTGGTCATTTGGGAGACTGTCAAGCGGGGCTCCGGCATTCAAAGTTGCTAAACTTGATGATACTTTTTTTTTATGTTTCTGCTTCAAGATTTGGTAACGAAAACATTCTATATGTAAATATGAACCAATCAAATTATAAAATGATAAATGCGTCCAAACGTTATCCTTAGAATGGTGGAGCTCCGAGTAAATCGATCAAAACTGTCATGCAGCTGCAATAAAAAAAATGTTAAAAAAACAATCGTTGCTACCAGAATTTTCCAATGCACCTTTTCTGATATAAAGTCTTACCTGTTTGAAAGTTTAAAATTGTTCTTGCAGAAATCCAAATACATTCATTATTTCAATGTTTAATATTTTAATTGTCTGTACAATCGCTTGCAAATCTCTGTACTATCAATTGGGCCTTTGATGTATACCTTATTGGCCAACTTCAACAGATTGGTAAACTGACAAAATTTGATAAAAAGTAGAAATTGTATATCTTAGTTGGGTTGATGTGTTTGACTCGTAGAACAATGATTGAAACTCTGAATAAAAACTGGCTTATCACTGGTATTATATTTAAATTGAAAGACATGCACACCAAATATATGAAGAGATTCGGAAATAAAATTGTTTTATCATGATTAATCCTTCTCATTGGCAACATTAAAAAGGAAATGAATGCAATTAAAAAAAGGCCCAAGGATATGTGTTTCGAGGCTGAACCAATCAAATCCGTGATAATAAGGAAGTCATTGCAGGCAGGTCAAAGAGTAATTTCATATTTACATGGAACAGAAGAGTTTCAAGTGTTAATCTAAATCACACTGATTGGAAAAAGTTCAGTAATGATACTTGACTATTGTATTATTTTGTCGTGCCGGCCGTGAGTTTTATAGAGCTTACTTGAGGAGGAGGTCTTAACTTTACGGAATGGTTTTCGCTCATATGACTACCGTTACATGTAAATTACGGTACAGGCATTTCGGTTTGAAAATTTATATAGATCTATAAGGAACTCTTGAGAATCAAAACATATCAGAAAACAGAATTATGACTACCACTACATTAAACAAGAAATTTTGAAATAATGTCTTTATTAAGGTAATTATCTTGCAGATGTCAGGAAACAATTTTTCTTTTTTCAATCGAATGTTCGCTTCATACTTTTACATAAGGGAGGCACTTAGATCCCTGTAAAATAAAATTAAAAACGTAGAAAACAAGTACTATTACGCTACAAAAGTTCCGAACAATCTTCAACAAAAGTTCTGAACAATCTTCAACAAAAGTTCCAAACAATATTCAACCATGCAAATTAAATACTTCCAAGCTAAAATCGTGCATGTATATGTGTTTTACCTTTTTGTCAACTATCATCAACCGGGTATCCATCATTATTTTACAGTTATGGTTCCAATTGATATGTTGGAGTTCTCTGAACCATCATTTACAATGAGATATCATCTTTTCGGAGATTTTCATGGTGAATTATGTTTAGATCCTCAGTATAACATATCACCAGCCTGAGGCTGTTAATATATTGAGTTGGAACAGTCACATGTCAGATGTTTTTTAAGGAAATCTACAACAGCAAACTCTTGCAATGCTTTATTGTTTTTTTATTTTTTTTTTAAATAAAGTGAAATCACCTCCGATATTGATGAAATACGTTGCTGGTGTTGGCAGCAACGATTCCTTCATTAGAAAACAAAAATGTGTCCCTTCATAAAGCTAAATATTTATAGTGTTTCATGTTTGCTGCCAATCGTAATTTAACCTTTTTCTTTTTCTTTTTTTTTTTTGTTATTAATGTTATGCTCTTAATGGGCCCTTTAATTTGGAAAATAAAAAAAAAATATTGTATTGTATACAATACTCGATGCCCTATATATCTATCATTTAAATATCAGTGAATAAATTGTGGCGAAATAGTTACTCGCCAAGGTATAAGGTCTTATCAATCAAAGAGTTGAAACCTAGTATATATATCATATGATTTTTAACCTTGGTTAAAATCTATGCACTCAGTCTGTAGTTTTGCCTTTTGTAAAGATAAATTAATTATTTGGAGAGTCAAATAAATTCGTTCATGATATCATTTTTGTTTACGCACACTTGGAAAGGAGAAACGTATCATACATACATGTTGATTCTCGCAGATATATCCAATCGTTCCACTACAATTTGCATCGTTCCAGTTAAAGCCGTGCGACTGATAAAAGTGCGCACAGTCTTCATTACCGCCTGTATTGTTGGGTTCTCCTGATTTCCACCCGGAGTATTGTACTTTAGACAGATCGTTCACCCATCTCCAGTCTCCTTCCTTCAAATAATCTCCTGCTCCCATCCAGTAATCTTGTTCAACCACTTCTATTTTAATATAAAAAATTATTAAAGTCTCTGAGTCACAGACATAACCCAACATGTACAATCTATGATTACTGACTGGTAAACCATTAAGTCAATGATTTCGTGATCACAAATTAATATAGATCACCATACGGCTTGCACCAATAGGCAAAGCCCATACCACATAGTCACCTATAAAAGACCCGAAATGACAAATTTTGTAAAACAATTCAAACGAGAAAACTAACGGACCGATCAATGTACAAAACTAGAGAGCCTGCATTTATTGTTGTTTTGAAAATCATATAAAATAAGGTTAAAGTGACTGGTCATATTTCTAGTATTAGATGCTTTACATTATTAGATATTAGAGTATAATAATATTTAAGATAAAACCCCAAAACTGCAAAATTTCCTTAAAATTACTTATTCAGGGCCAGCAACCCAACAACGGGTTATTTGATTTGTCTTAAAATTTCAGAGCAGTTATATCTAAATCTGATGAACATTTCTATTTTTTGTAAGATTTGCTCTAGTTTCAGGATTATATATATGCCAAATACTGCATTTTTTTGCTATGTTATAATTTTAGCCATGAGTCGGCCATCTTGGTTGACGGGCTGGATCATCGGACACATTTTAAAACTATAAACCTTAATGATAATAGTGGTCAAGTTTGGTAAAATTTGGGCCAGTAGTTTCAGAGAAGAAGATTTTTTTGTAAAAGTTAAAGACGCTGACGGTTGACAACGTTCACGACGATGTCCGTCGAAAGTGTCGATGTGTGTGTGTGTGGGGGGGGGGTACCAAGCTAAGCATATAATGAATTTATGAATGTATTAATTCGATAGACATGCTGACAAATTGAATAATGATCGACGTACGTAATGTGAAAATTCTACTTAAATTGAATTTAGTTTGAAATGATGTTGCAAGTCAATGTATACACAACCTGTTGTGATTTACTATTATCACAATATTCAAGCTAAGTCTTATCGAATAATCAAGTTGACCATATTCAGTAATTAAAAATAAAATACTTACTTTTACTAGTTATCATATTCTTGATCCACGAATTTTCATTTGAATCTGTAACCTTGACAAGATATGCTCCCATATTTCTGCAAGTTCTCTGCGAATAAAAAAGTATGAAAGATAAAGAAAATGTTATTGTTAAAATATTTGTTAAATGTTAACTAGGGATTCCTTATTTTTCGTGGGATACCAATTTTTGTGTATTTCTTTGGTCAAGTTGAACCACGAATAAAGGTGAGCAACAAAGTACAGAATTTACAAAAGGCCTGTACGCAGAATTTGGCAAAACCGCATATTCAAATATAGACGAAATTTGGATTTTTCTTCGACCAATGAAAATTGGTACACACAGAAATAAATAAATCCACTGTATTCATAAACTATTTTTAGGGATACAAAACATTATAAGTATCAACGACATTAAACTGCAAAGCTGTAAAAGACAATGTTGATGACTATACAAAAGAGGAATAGAAATGTTTTACTAAAACTCTTCAAAATAATTTTCGTTGTTATACGAAGTCTGAATATACTATTAAACACTTATTTTAACTCGGACAAGCTTGTATTCTAATGGTCAATTAAACGAGGTTTTGTTATCTGATAATGGTAAAAATGTATTTACCAAAATACAGAACTTGGTGAACAAATGTTTCTAATGAAATAAAGCTCGATCTAGAATGTCTGACGAACGAATACTTTCAATAAAAACATTGGAACTAAAAAAAACTAAAATTACAACTTTACACGGTGATTTACAATCACAACTTTAGTAAAAATAAATGGTATTTTCATATTCGCTGTATTATAAGATCTTAAAAGTTTTTCGAGACTTACTTCAGCCTCAAACCACGTCATTTTGTTTGATGAAAAGTAATAGCAGTGATTCTTGTATTCCTTCCAACCTGCTGGACATCTTGGAGATTTTCCTTAAAGATTTAAAGATAAATTAAATTGATTGCACAGAGGATACTGTATAGTACTATTGATTGCACAGAGGATACTGTAGAACTATTGATTGCACAGAGGATACTATAGTACTATTGATGCATATCGGTCTATATTTTCAGCAAAAGCTGTTCGGCATGTAATTGGTGGGAAAAAAGCCAAAAAAGCAGAGACTAACGCTATGCAAGGGGAAATAAATACGGAATGCTGATAAACTTGTACAAACGAAAATACAAATGAGATATACAAAAACGGCAGTGAAAGAAAAGGTTTAATGATTGGTTCAAACTACACAAGAGACACAAGAGACATATATTTAGTAATAAAAACAAAAACATGCACATTTCTCTTTTTTTTTTTTTGAAAAGGGGGTATTTTTCCCCGAAAGATTTATAATTATGAACTATTGGCAAAATTTAAATTTTACGTTGTTTTCAAACTTTTTCCGTTATCTTTATTTTCAATGATAATGTATCATTGTTTCTGAAACAGCAATATATAAGCTGTCAAGGAAATTACTGTATCTTGAATAACGGGATGATTTTGAAACCTATGAAATGTTAGTATATTATTAATCATCAATATTTGATTTCACTTTTATGAGATTTAGAAAACAAAAGCAACATTTCTTTCTTTCCTATTCTAGATAAAAAAAATTTTGTCTTACGTTTTGTTCTTACCATTAAGTTTGTCTTCCAATGTCTTCAGCGATGATCTTATACCAGATATGATCGACTTCTCGTCTTTTCCATAACATGTCTCGGACTTAATCACAGAAACACAGCAGAATATCACCAGCAGGGCACAGACAAACATTCTAAATTTATACAAGAGTATTGACAGCAAATAATGTGATCATGTAAAAGTAAAATTGTTATATTAAAAGATAGAAATATATAAAGAGGTAATACATTAGTTATATATATTTTTTATATATGTAACAAACCTTTAGTTTCTTGCGAGCACTGTTTCCACGATTGACTTCAGCTGGACCTTTTATAAAGCACTATTCTGCAGGAAGAAATCGGAGATGTGCAACCTTTCCATGTCAAGCTTAAAAGTCAATAAACATCAATGATATTTTGGCACAATATACTGATATTATATTACGGAAACTGATACGCGAATTATATTTTGATAAACTATCAAAAATATGTTTTATTATAGAAAATACTTCATGAAATTCTTTGACGCATGAAAACAAATTGATGAAGCATTTTATACCGTGCCACATAACAAACTGCTAGATAAAGGAACGAATTTGATGTGAGAAACCCACTCAACAAATCACAAGTGGTCGGATATGTTCCTAACCTAAAGAAAAAGAAGTTCTGAAGATTTATACATAAACAAGAGGCTCTCAAGAGCCTGAATCGTTCACCTGAATTTTTTTTGTTTAATCGTTCATCAATGGTTATTTTTGCTTTTCAATAGATTGAATAATGAGTAATCGTCCATTTAAATGTTCTTTGCATCGGTCACATTTTCTTCAAAAGAAAAAAATGCATTGTATCTTTATGTTCCATTTTAGCCACAGTGGCGATATACAAGGAAATAAAATACAAAACTTATACCAGATACTCTGAAACTCATTCAGCCCAAGTTTGGCTGAAATTGATTCAGCAGTTTCAAAGAAGATTTTTTTAAGGGGCACTAGCTATGAGATATATGAAAAACCTAATATATTATTTTTTTGGGCTCAATCAGTAATGAAATACAAATAGTGAAATAGTAATTCCTTTTTAGTAACCAATAAGGTTAAATTTTGTCAAAATAAGCAAAAAACCCCATTGGTTATGACTTTTTCACTTGCAAGTGAATAATGCGACCTCATTGAATCCGTATTCATGTGAACTTAATTTAACCCCTTATCTTGAGATTGATAACACGTGAATTGTATGTGTAAAGTTATTTAATGGAAGAGAATGTTAACATTGAAAGTGAACACAAATGTATTTATCATTTGATTGACTGATTCGATCCACAAATAAACATTCTAATACAGGTAAAAACGATGATAAACATTCATTTTTTTATCTGTTATATGAAATTAAATAGACCTAGAATAATTCAACAGGACATGTTTGCTTAATCTATTTATATCTATAAATATGTTTACATCGCTTATATGGTCATCATCCGATGACTGTCGAGGTCAACTCGATAAATAATTAGATGGCATCTAGACTCAAATACACACGAAACACGCTACGTATTTTCATGCCTGTGCCTTGTTTATTGTTTTATTTAGACTTTTAATAGTTTGGATAAATGTTTTACATTGTTATAAATCAAAAATGAGAATTTGATTAGAATCGGTGAACATGAATTTGACATCTAGTGCCCCTTTAAAGTTAGTAAACTACTGACAGTACTGAGATGAACAAATTCTATTTAAAGGGCAATAACTTCTAAAGGGGTCAATTGACAATTTTGGTTATAGAGCTTATTTGTAGATCTTACTTTGCTGAACATTTTCGCTGTTTACAGTTTATCTTTATCTATAATAAAATTCAAGATAATAACCGAAAAGTGCTAAATTTCCTTTCATGAAATCATCAAAGTCGGGGCATTAATCTAACAAGAGTGCACACGCTGAAATGTCTCGCCTTCTATACTAATCATTGATATTATGTAGATAGTCCTAAGTATAAAGCTTTATTACAACTGTCTCATAAACTTAACATTAACCAAGATAACTAAACAAAGACCAATGAACCATGAAAATGAGGTCAAGGTCAGATGAACCATGCCAGGCAGACATGTACAGCTAACAATGCTTCTATACAACATATATAGTTGACCTATTACTTATACTTTAAGAAAACAGACCAAAACACAAAAACTTAACACTGTGCAATGAACCGTGAAAATGAGGTCAGGGTCAAAAGAAAGCTGCGCTAACAACATAAAGATCATAAAATATTTCCATACACCAAATATAGTTGACCTATGGCATATAGTATTAGATAAAAAGACCAAAACTCAAAAACTTAATTTTGAACACTGAACCATGAAAATGAGGTCAAGGTCACATGACATCTGCCCGCTAGACATGTACACCTTACAATCATTCCATACAACAAATATAGTAGACCTATTGCATATAGTATGAAAAAAAACAGACCAAAACACAAAAATTTAACTATAACCACTGAACCATGAAAATAAGGTCAAGGTCCCATGACATCTGCCCGCTAGACATGTACACCTTACAATCATTCCATGTAATAAATATAGTAGACCTATTGCATATAGTATGAAAAAAACAGACCAAAACACAAAAATTTAACTATAACCACTGAACCATGAAAATGAGGTCAAGGTCACATGACATCTGCCCGCTAGACATGTACACCTTACAATCATTCCATACAACAAATACAGTAGACCTATTGCATATAGTACGAAAAAAACAGACCAAAACACAAAAATTTAACTATAACCACTGAACCATGAAAATGAGGTCAAGGTCAGATGACACCTGCCAGTTGGACATGTACACCTTACAGTCCTTCCATACACCGAATATACAAGCCCTATTGCTTATAGTGTCTGAGATACGGACTTGACCACCAAAACTTAACCTTGTTCACTGATCCATGAAATGAGGTCGAGGTCAAGTGAAAACTGTCTGACAGACATGAGGACCTTGCAAATGTCTCGCCTTCTATACTAATCATTGATATTATGTTGATAGTCCTAAGTATAAAGGTAAGCTTTAATACAACTGTCACATAAACTTAACATTAACCAAGATAACTAAACAAAGACCAATGAACATTGAAAATGAGGTCAAGGTCAGATGAACCATGCCAGGCAGACATGTACAGCTAACAATGCTTCTATACAACATATATAGTTATTACTTATAGTTTAAGAAAAATAGACCAAAACACAAAAACTTAACACTGTGCAATGAACCGTGAAAATGAGGTCACGGTCAAATAAAATCTGTGCGACTGATATAAAGATCATAAAATATTTCCATACACCAAATATAGATGACCTATGGCATATAGTATTAGATAAAAAGACCAAAACTCAAAAACTTAACTTTGACCACTGAACCATGAAAATGAGGTCAAGGTCACATGACATCTGCCCGCTAGATAGGTACACCTTACAATCATTCCATACAACAAATATAGTAGACCTATTGCATATAGTATGAGAAAAACAGACCAAAACACAAACATTTAACTATAACCACTGAACCATGAAAATGAGGTCAAGGTCAGATGACACCTGCCAGTTGGACATGTAAACCTTACAGTCCTTCCATACACCGAATATACTAGCCCTATTGCTTGTAGTATCTGAGATATGGACTTGACCACCAAAACTTAACCTTGTTCACTGATCC